>NW_017259240.1:1160764-1169186 GCF_001594045.1 Atta colombica | reverse complement strand
ATATATATATAATTATAACATTTTTTCTTACTTTTAAAACAAATTAAAATAAACATTTATTTGAAAAATGAGTAAAAGAATAATGATGATGAATAAACATATATATGATATATAGAGATATATTTATCAAGTAAATGGCATTCTGTGTTGTAACAATTCTTAAGATATACGTACATGTAACCATTAAAATTGTTGATAATTTTATGCTTGTCAAGAGCGTAAGTTAAAAATGTTCGTTAAACTCATACAACGAAATGACTCTTTGGACCGAATGAATACATATATGAATTCATTGTCTCTTGACATCAATGCTATTTGAACAAAACAACAATACATGGTTATAATTTAGTAAAATTATATTTACTTGTAATGCTGTGCAGCCTTCTCGAATTCGCCTAAAAATATATGCGAATTTCCTAAATTGCTGTTGGCTCTTCTTTCCGCTGGTTTGTCGCCAAATTCTCTAGCAATTTTTAAACGTTCATTGTGATAATAAATAGCCTGTTGGAAATCACCTAGTAAGTAGAATGTATTGCCCAAGTTGCCGCATGCTCTACCTTGAGCAGCAGAATCCTCCAGTTCCCTCATAAGCTCTAAATTTTCTCTGTAAAAAAAACGAAAGGCACTAAGAGACATATACAACATAAATTTTAAAATTAATTGAAAATAGTTATGCGAATTAAATCTTACTCATAATAGCGCACCGCCTGTTGTAAGCACTGTCGAACATCTTCAGAGAACTCTCCTGGATCCTGATGACCTATTCTACCCGCTTGCTTGCCTTTCGCGTGATACACATTTCCTAAATTGTACAGGGCTCTTCCCTCGCTAAGCTGCATACATAGGATTTATAAAAATATGAACTATAATTCTTCAAAATTATTTTATTTATATTTTTTTTGTAGTGCAGTTTTAAATATGAGATCGGAGTGGCATAAAACAGCACCGTCATAGATAAGTAACATAGAATAAAGTAATCTAATCTAATTTTTCTAGTATATAGTAATATATACGTTATGTACGGAACTACATAAGAGAGAGATATGTATATAAATCGATAAAGATAACATTTTACATCGAAGTAAGAGAAATCATTCTAGAAACTCATTCTAGAAATCATCATATACCTTAACTTGTATATATTTTGTATAGATAACTGTTGTGAAAGAAAAATAATAAGAACTCTTGTATTACTACCAATTATATTAGGTATGTAAATTGAGACCCAATTTTTAATCATAGTTTCTCAGACGCTCTGTTTCTCTTACAAAAAAGTTAATTTATTGCAAAATTCAAAACAGTATTGATACTTTCTATTGTTAATACTTTTGAAACTTCCACAGGAATTTTCTATTCCGAAACGTTTCACGAATTATCTCCATGTCCAAATTCATTATTAAAATACTTCACTTCATAAAGCAGCTTAATATTGAATTTTCTAATTTGTATTTATTTTCTACAGTTTCGTTTTTATTTAAGATATATATTGCATCCATTTTTATAAGTGTGTTAAAAAATATTTATATTTTAATAAGCTATATCTATATAAAAGTTATATTTATAACATTCTATTTTTTATTGAACAATTCATTCTTATAGTTCATTTATTTTCTTTGTTATTTTATTATTATGAATTAAAATGTAAAAATAGTAACAAAAATTTCAATTTTTTTTTATATCAGTTCCTTTAGTATGATGATTTATGTAATGTTTCATTGCGATTTACAAATTAGTAGCAAAGATTTAGAACAAATAAATACTTTATTCATTTACAAAACAATTAATCTGCTTCGCAATGTAATTTCACATCAATTATCTTAAATACTTACAGTACTAATATTAAAAAATTTAATTTTTTGTTACCATTTTATAATATGTTTCCATAAATTTTTTTATTACAGCATAGAGATAAAAAATATTACTTTTATTGAAATAATTTTTAATCACAATTTCTAAATCGCCACTGAATTTTTGGTGTTACTTTTAACTTTGCGATCTAGAATAATTTTTTCAAAATTTAAAAAATATTTGTAATACATTCTTTAAGAAATAGAAAAGCAATATGTCAGTATCAATAATTTTTCTCTTATATAACTTTTCTCGAAATATGAGTACCTTATCCCCAATCTCTCTGGATATTTCTAGATGCCTTTTGCAGCATATCATGGCTTCATCAAACTTTCCAATAACTTTCAGTGTGTTTCCCAGATTCCCACTAGATTTTGCTTCGCCCAGTTTGTCGCCCATATTCCTGGCGAGAGTCAGGTCTAACTTGTGATACTGCATTGCTTTGACATAGTCACCCAGGTAGAAGTATGCGTTACCCAGTTGGCTGTAGATAGCACTTAGTATTCGCAGATCATCTGTACCAGCCTGGATTGCCGCCTGGAAAAACGCCACTCCGGATTTGCAATCGCCAGCTTTGCATAAGCGTTCGCCCTCCAACGCTAGTTCCAGACACATGTTCCATCTCTCGCTATTCTGCTAAATGTTACAAATATCATATTACATGGGATATTATCTTTTATAGAAAATGTTTTGTATTTTTAGTTAATCGTCGCAGACTTGCATATCATAAAGAAACATTTATAGAATTGTTAGTGAAATACATTAGAGTTATAGAGTGATTTTGGAAAATTTGCAAAATAATATTGAATAAATATCCAATTTAACAGTTACTAATATAAGGTATACATCTTTTAGAATTATACAAATGTTACAAATCATGCAAATGTTTGCGATACATTAACTATACAATAAAATATGTTACACAGACAAGATGAAAAAAATTTATTTTTTGATTGTACAAAGTAGATAAAAAACAGAAGTTAAAACAAAATTTGATAGCGAAAAATTGAAGATGGAAAAACGTTAAGCTTGATATGATTAATTATTGTGTGTATAAAAAGACTCAGTAATATGCATTTTATTATGAAAATGTGAAGATTTAAGAAAAAATTAATTCAAAAGCATATTTATTTCACTTGAATTAGACTGTTCTTAATAAAGATATAACCAAGCTTGCTCCGGAACATAAAAACTGAAGTAAATTTCCTTGCGAGCCCACTCCGAAATATAACTTATACCATAGTAATACGGAGTAAATGACAGATTGACGAAACAAAATTGTATAAAGAAACAGGTGTGGCAGCGATAAGCGTGAGTCACGCGTGGGAAGCTCAGCGTCATTAATTGGACGTTGATTCACTCACTTGTCCCTCGGACGACAGATTCTCCGCACTGGCGCTTAGAGACATTCTAGCCTATTCGTAACACCTTTTCTTCAACAGAATGAGATCCGATTTGTTCAAACGCCGTTAAAACAAGACGGCCGTACGTTGCTATTGGTTCGTGAAATAATTGTAATTGCTCCTCGTAGCATGATACTCGAGAACTCCGATCGTAGGAATCAGCTCATTGTTGTGCTATCCTCCAAGCATAGCCCTGGACTCTTTTACTCCGAAGCGAAGAGCTGCTCCGACGCGAAACGGTTCTGGAGCGCGTCCAAACAAATGGCGCCGTCGGTATCGGTGAATCCAGATGGGAACCTTTCGACGCATGCGTCACTATTACTACTACTACTATATCATAGAAGGGGAACGTATATCCCCATCATTTTTGTACGCATGCGTATTTTTATATAATAGATATAAATACATAGTGTTTTTGAAATAATCATATATAGTGCTATTCCTAATAAAAAACTAAATCGAAAAATCCTCTATCATTTTGCAATTTTCGTAATAGTTAACAATATATTAATTTCTAAAGATTGCCGAATAAATGAATAAAATCGATGTATAAGACAATTTTAAGATATTTTTCAATGTTCTTTGAACATGAAACATTTTGAAGATGTTTCTTAAAGAACTCTTAAAGATACTTAAAGTTGTCTTATATGTCGATTTTATTCATTTATTCGGCAACCTTTAGAAATTAATATTTTGTTAACTATTGCGAAAATTGCAAAATGATAGAGGATTTTTCGATTTAGTTTTTTATTAGGAAAGCAATATATGTGATTAGTGGGCGTTATTTCAGAAACATCCTACAAGGATATACAATTTAATTTTTATATAGATGTTACGACAGGTGAAAAAAATTCTCATAATATCTTACAATTTAAGAAGTCTGTATAACGAATTCGTAGTAAATTATTATTTATTATTTTTTATAATGTTTGTAATAATATAAAATTTTCTCAAAAATTTTTATTTTAATCTACAATTACAATTATAAAATCAGAGAGTCGATTATTGTGTATTTTTAAATGAGATGAAAATTTCAAAAGTAAACAAATTCACTAGATATTGACCAATTAAATGATGAATATTCTAGTGAATTTATTCACTTTTGTAATTTTGACCTACTTTCGAGATACACAATCGATTCCCTGAGAAATATCTGAGAGTGGATATCTTTGCCTTTTTTTTGTAGCAAATCTAACTCGTAGGATAATATCCACATTTTTGTTCCCCTCCTGTTATTTATACGTGATTAGACAAGGATGAACGATCAATGATTCTTTAGTATGATTAGTTTCTGCCTTTAGTTCTTTTACTAATTTAGTCGAGACGCACCAGTTCTTTTTCATAAAATATTTTTTATTGAAATTTGTTTTATTATATCCTTAATTCTTTGTGATACCTTTGAGTTAAGTAAAGTAATGCAATTTTGATATAATATTTTAAAGGAGGATTAAATAATTACTATCACTTGGACTAGAATAAAAAGAGTTTTGAACAGATACATATCTGAGTTCTATTCTTAAAAAATTATATTATTAAAAATATTATCAAATCTTTTAGGATTTATTTTTTAGAATTAATTTTTTTTATAATTGTGTAATTTAAATGCTTCATATCATTTTTGGAAGTACATACTTCTTGAACTTGGCGTCAGTTTTATTACAAATTATATACACACAGAAAATATTATTTTTATGGAATTATAATTTGGCACTAGATTTTGATATCAACTTATATACCTTTTATATAAATGATATACAGAGTATTCGATCATCCACAATCCGAGACACAATACAAGATTAAGTATTTTATCCCGAATCTATCTAATAGTTATATTTTTTCATAAAAATGACTATTTTTTCGAGGTAGTTATAAATAATACAAACATTCATTAAAAAATTTATAAAAATAATATTTATAAAAATGAATTATTTTTTCAGATTATTTATTAATGTGACTTTCTCAAAAATATTTTTATATAGTAAATGCAACTTCTGAATGGGAAAGAGTGGGAAATAATAGATAAAATGTTTTGTCAAAAAAAATATTTGTAAGAATAATATAACAGATATAAGCTGTATTAACTTATTATTCATAATAGATATTTATTTTTTATAAGAATAACAGTATATACAATATTACACTAAATATACAGAAATGGCGTTATTAATATTAAAGATATTTCTTGATTTTTTTCCTTATTCCTAACATTTTTATGCAAGAACTATACAATAGTTTTTAGAATAAAAATTCGATTTTTTATAAACAAAAGAATAACAAATTTTTTTACCAAAATCAAACTCTTTCTTTTATATGTCGTCATTTAAATTTTATACAATTGATTCTAGTTCCTGTCATAGCAACATTTATAATAATTAATAAAAATAAAAAATTTTGATAATTTCAGATAATTTATAGAGGCTGAATTCCGCAATGAAGACGTGCTTTTTAGACGGCCTTTAATTTGCCATTTTGAATCATTATAATGCACCTTTTAAATAAAAAAAATTTTTTTGCTGTCTAATAATTTTAAGCAAAAACATTTTCTTTAAAAAAAATCATGAAAGTAGAATTTTACAGCCAGCAAAGATAAAAGATTTCTTAAATATTAAGGCAGAAAGAAGGCCATAGTTTTACTAGGAAAAAAGAAATAAAGTAGCCAGGAGATGTTGGAAAAAAATAAGAGAGAAAGAGCGATAAGAGGGGAAACGTGATCCATATGAGAGAAAGAAAAGTAGGAATTTTTTCTCCATCTCACATAACTTTACTCTTTTCTTGAAAAGAAAAGTCTGCCTTTCTTCTTCCATACGGATAATTTTTTTCCTTTTTCTCTTTCTCTTGTCTCCTTCCAATATCTAGCTATCTCCTTCTCTTTCCTTCTCTTTTTATCAAAAAATAATTTAACCTCCATGCTCTCCTTAGTTCTTTGTAACTCCTTTCTTAGCATGCATTTTAGAATCCATCACTCCTAATAGTTACTTCAATTAATCTTTTCTGTATTTTTTTCTATTACTTCTTTTTTTATCCACTCCAATACATTCACTTCATATCCTTCCATTTCTCGCCAAACTAAAGCATTGAATAATCAGATTCTTTCCTTCTCGCCAAATCTTTTTTTTTATCTTTTACATTTGACCATCACTACAAAAAAAACCTCAAAAGTATTCATTGAGTTTTCAATATTATAAATTTTTTGGTGATTCTGAAAAAAATATATTTGTCATGGCGTTTATCAACTTGGCTTTATTTTCGAGTTATAACTTTTTGAAAATCCGAAAAATTTAAATCGCGCTTGTTCTTCAACAAGAATTTTACAAGGGAAAACTTTTTCTAAATAAATGGAACATTTTAAGATATCGTTGTCTAAAAAGCACATGTCGGTAATAGTTTTTATGTGCAAAACTAATTTTTTTATCATTTAGAAAGGCTTGAATATTTTTTTGTAGGTAATATGATATCAATATACTAAAGAAGTAACAAACACAACATAACCATATCTTAAAAAAGAAAAAATTAGCCGAACCTCGAACGCGAACCCGATTTATCTCTAGCGATCATTCAATTTTTTTTTCAAAAATGTATAACTTGAAAACAAAATCGCATTGATAAAAACCGTGATACATATATATATTTTTTTACCTCAAGCATTACCAAAAAAATCGATTTCGAAAAACTCAATAAACATTTCTGAGATAAACTTCTCGTTGTAAGACATGATCCAAATCATTCTATCATCCATGTTCAGCTTTCTTATTTTTTTTTTCAAATTTCCTCTTCTCTCAATACATAATCCAAAATCATCTCTCCCTGTCTTCCTGCGATTGTCCATTCATCTCTCTCGTAGTTTTTACCGTTCATTGAAAATGTAAATACTATCTTACTAATTCCGGTCTATTTATTAAATATCTATCTCAATTTAATTCCCCAATGCATTAAAATCTCTACATTTTGTCTTAATAAAAAGCTTGTACATTTCTTAGTTAATATTTCCAGACAAAGAAAACTTTTTAGTAACAACATTCCTATGATACGCAGCAATACTTTTTTTGTTATATTTATTTTAAAGAAAGACAATTTGCAGCTTTTTTTGACAGTAATGTAATATGAATTTTTCTAATAAAGAGTGGACATTTTTTTTTACATAATACGAAAATAATTTTTTAACAAAGAAGTATTAGACACAGATTCATCATTGATTCATTATTGATCGTTTATGCCTTATTATCAAATTCCTGAAATAGTTCTATTACACGACTGTATACTAAAGTATTAACATTCATGGCTATTATAAAATCCAAATGAGTAAATGATTTTTGTTCCTCCAGTAGGACAACATTCGGCAAACGTTTGTACAATTCGAAGATAGTCTAGGAACAAAAATATGGAAGTATACAATTAGTAATAATAATTTGAGAAAATAATTAATTCTTAGAGATTATTTTCATATATAAATAGTAAATACTATAAGTTGAAGAAACAAAATTTTGACCGTAAATACAATATGTATGTATAATATGCGTAATTTATAAAATTTTTAGTCGTATCTGGAATAAATTAATTTAATAAAAGAATATATAATATATATAAGAATATATAATATATATTATTTGAAATGTGCGACTTGACTGATCTTGGCTTTCTTTTGTGTATTATAAGATTTTGTTTCTTTTTTCAATTTATATTTTTTAATCAAAAGATATTGTTATATAAAAGACAAAGTATCTTACCGATTTTAAAGCAACCAAATCATTACCGCCGTAAAATATAGCTACGGGCGCTTTAATTTTTTCAACATCATATATTATGGGTGTGACCTGTTTATAATGCTTGTAATTGCCGATATATCCATAGTCATAAGCTTGAAATTTCTCTGCAACAATAAGTATTAATTATCTACATAAATATAGAATTAAAATTAAAAGATGTTGACAAATCTTGAATTGATATTTTAAGTTTATTTAAGTTTCGCTTATAAAATAAAATATTACATAATAGAGCAACGTGCTTAAAAAAATTTACTATATTGGAATACCAATATATACACTGAGAGAAAAATAAACTCAAATCAAAGAAAATGTGATTTTCAAAAATTATTTTTATTCTATTCAAGTAAATATTTAATAACATTTCTAATAAATTATTTATTGTAAATAATATTTATTGAAGTGAGAAAT
>NW_017259240.1:1159997-1160613 GCF_001594045.1 Atta colombica | reverse complement strand
AATAAATATATTTTTAAAATCGATAAATACTTATTGTAATTAAAGAATGCAATTGAAAAAAATTTTTTCATTAAAAAAATCAATATTGCAATTTAATAATTAATTTTCTCCGATTAAACAATTTTATTAACATGTATTAAAAAATATATTTTTTTCTGACTTCGCATAATTGTTAATCTATTCTTACAGAATTTTATTAATCTTCGGTTTTATGTTTATTTTATATCAATACATATATAATATGAATATTGATAACTTACATATAAAATTTAAAAAAATATATTTTGATAAGAGCAATAAAAATAGATCAATAATTAGGAAGTGCACTCTTCACAAGTTTCTTGCAAACATGTGACAGTCTCGGGGCCTAAACAATAGAATGTCATATGTATAGAGATTACCGGCTAAGCAGAGAAGTTATGATAAGCGTAGCCCTAAAAAATCGTCTGAAATGTACAAATTCTGCGCAACTACATTAAATAATACTCTTAGTACAATGAAAAATATATAATTTAAATTGAAAGTATACTTTCAACTTGGGATAAGCAAATCTTTATTTGCTTTCTATAAGCATTTCAAAATGTAAAATAATATTTTTTTGTAGTAAATATAGTGT
>NW_017259240.1:1157746-1159897 GCF_001594045.1 Atta colombica | reverse complement strand
AATAAATAATATAAACTCTTTTCAGTCAATTATTTTTCTAAATTCGATAAGTATCCCCTATATTTACAGAAATGTTCATTAAATTCGAAATAATGTTTCCTTACTATCAACAAATAAAATATTTCTTTTTTGGTTTTAATAAAACTATACTCCAGATTATATACATTGTTTATGGAATTAAAACAAATATTTTCTTTATATTAAAAACCAGTTTCTTTTCATAAGAATATATTTACTTACAACATTGAAAAAGATATTCAAGGAAATATTTACTTATAAGGAATATTTATATAATTATTATAAAAAAATATATATTTCTATGTTTAACATAAAGTTTTTTATTTTCAAAATAATATTTCCTCACCATCAGCAAATAAAATAATTCTTTTTGTCCGTTTTAATAAAATTTTACTCCAAACACTGTTTAAAACCGAAAGAAATATTTATATTAAATTTATATTAAAAAAGTTTTTCTCTGTAAGAATGCATTTACTTGTAACAATTGTATCATAATGTCTTTAAATATTATATTAAAGTATAAGAAAATATTTACTTATATGGAATATAAATACACATTTGTTATAAAAATATATGTTTATGTTTGATATAAAATTGTTTGTTATAATAACATATTGTTACAATAGAAATAAATATTTCTGATTTATAAATAATAATGACTTCATTAAAAAGAAATATTTTTTAAATATGAGCCAATATTTTCTTGTCATAAAGAGATGCAACATTTTTATAATAAGAAAAAATTTCCTCGGAAATATACAAAACAACTACTTACTTGAATCAAATAATATTTCCTTGAATATACAAAATTTTTTTTCAGTATGTATTTAATAAAGATAAAACAGTAAAAATATAACTGATAATATTAAAAAACATTTTAGATATGCATTAATCGCATATTTCTTTTTTTATAATTGACATAACAGTTTATATTGCGATATGTTTGAAAGAAAAAGGAATACTCACTTGTAATAATATTTTGATTATAATGAAATAATGTTTGCACGGAACTGCCAGCCGGATAATTCGATAATATTTCCGGAAATATTGTCTGCAACAAATGGCTTTATTAGAAACGATTTGTTGTATATATAAAATATCTGTATATTAAAATATATGTATATTAAAATTTAAGAATTATTGTATGATTTTTAATAATTTTCTAATTTTAGTCTTTAAAAAAATATAAAAACAGTGTAACTAGCAAAATTATGCTAAATTATATATGTATAATGTACAATATTTAATTGCGATGGATTAGCTCCAAACAACAGAAACACTGATGCAACGCAAACAGCCTGAGTAATTGTGTTATCTGCACACAGTGTTCTTCCCATCATAATGCTCGTTGATGTTAAGGAGAATACTTCATATATTTCATTGAAATCTAAAATTTCCTAATAAATAAATATAAACGTAAATATAAAGAATGTAATGAAAAATAGTCTTTATTACAATAGAATCAGATATCAGATATTATATGTATAATACAAAGAAAAAAATATTAAAATAATTATGCATCAAAAAGAAACTGTATTAGACCTATAAAAATTTAAATATTTACTTAATTTAAATACATATATAACCATTATTCTCTACAAAGTGATTTCCTTCTATATTCATACAGCAATTTCATCGTCTCCGCAAAAATTCTCAAAAGACAACATTTTAATATTATTAAAAACATTTAAATTGAATCAAAAGGTGCTTAACAAGATTCAAAACAAAAATTTTCAAAGAACGTTTCACGCGAAAGCAACAGGATCGCTATAAATGTAGAAGGAAATTATTTGGAAGGAAATAAAGGCCAGATTTAAATTAGATAAATATTCAAATTTTTGTACATTTAGTTCGGTTTTTATTGATCTATGTACATTAACTACTAAAATGTACAATTAATGATAAAATGATAACATAATGAGTCAATATACAATTATTAAAATGCACAAATATATAATATAGGTATACACGATAATTAATTTGTACGGTCAATGTAATCTCATTTCATTGTACATTTTAGTTTAAGTTAAAACTTCTTTAAATACTAAATAATAGTTTGTAATATTCACAACAAAAATAAAATATAATATAATAAATATTAAATATAAAACAATTTTAGATACGTATATTATA
>NW_017259240.1:1143843-1157554 GCF_001594045.1 Atta colombica | reverse complement strand
ATATATATATATATATAAAAAATAAATCTTTATTTATTTCTGTTAAAATATTTTATTATCTTACCTGAAAATTTCTAATATTGTGTACCATATTAGCAACATACTGTATCATAGGAGATACTTCATTCCAAAAAGCGATTGGAGCAAGGCAGACTGCCAACTTTATTTTTGCATTGTATTCGGGTTTCATAGACAAAAGAACGAATAATACAGTAGTTCCCATCGAAATACCGACGAAATGCAGGCTTTTTTGTTTTGTATAATCAAGTACATAATCGATCATAGTCGGTAGATCTCTCGTTCCTATCTCATGAAAGCTAAACAATAAAAATAAATTCCAATATTTTCTCTTCTATTATTTTTGTTATGCTGCAAAATTATCGAATATTTGTTACAAATTTTTTAACTCAATTATGATCAATTTTTTGAAATAAAAATATTTGAATCGCACGTACGCACGCACGCACGCACGCAACGCACAGTATTTCAAATTTTTATATTTTTTATTAAGAAAAAATCGATTTTAATTTAAAATAGAAATCGTAGAAGAAGCCTTGCGAAGGATAACTCTAGTATATATGCAACTACTGTTACGTGCCTTAATGTTATGATTTCAATTTTTTTATTGTTAATATTAATGAAATTATTGTGAATTAAATTGATTTGTCACTGTAAGATAGCGTCATCATAAATTATAATCTACACAAAATGACTTGTAGAGCGCATAAAAGAGTGGTCATTATATGATATATAAGCGTCATTATATGATATAGAAGAATAATAAAGTATGTTGTATAACAAAATACAAGTGCTTTGCTTTCTCTTTACTTAATTTATTCTCTTTATATATCCTTGTGTGTTTGGGATATATGGCATTTTTAACGGAATTTATACTCAAAGCATACAAAATACGCAGATTGGGTTCAGTGAAATAAATTAAATACAATAAACATTACATGAAATATGTACCTCATATTATAACACTTGTAATATATATAGGAAGATTGTTAATTATTACTTCATGTATATGAAGTAATATATCTATTACTTCATATACATTTATCATTCTTATTCCTTAATAAAACTTTATAAACAGATTTTATAAGTTATTGTGTCTTATTAATAAGCATTATTCGTAAATTTTTCATGAGTCGTACCAGAAAAGATTCAGTACCAACTTCATAATGTGAAACAGGTCGGTATTCATAGTCAATTCTTACATTTAAGATTGTCTTAAGTCAATCTTAAGATATCGTAAGTCAATCCGAGGATTGTATTAATATCTTAAGACATTATATTTAAGATTGTAAAATAAAAACGAACTATGAATACCGCTCCATGTTTCGCTTTTCACAGTTGTAGGTCTTGCGGAAGAAATAGAGAAACAACAGAGAACGCTAATTTTAGAAAGAGATGCTTGCAAACTGGGCAGTCTGAGCGCATCATGTAATCCTTTCATCATGCTCTGGCTACTTGTGCTATCGCATCTGAAGTAACGGATATGTAAAAGGACAGAGGACAACATTTTGATGAGGCCCATTAATGAGAGCTCGACTAGAAGGAGTCCATGAGATGGGACGAGCGTAATGTATTGTAAAGCCGCCGATTTTTAGATTAGAGGGATCGCATGTATCCGCGATAATAGTATCCAGTTTCGTTTAGTCTTGTATTTTTGAGCGCGCAGTGCATGATCGTCCATCCCGCCCGATGTTGTATTAATTCCGTTAATTTCGAATCAATTGTTTATACATCCGTCGTAGCCACAGCCAAGTCATTTTGTATCGTATTGTTGCGTCACAATTTTGTATCTTAAAGTCGAAAGTCGAAAGTGTATTAGATTCCATATAATATTCTCGTATGTTTCAGAATTTCTGTCGTAACAATTCTTGTTATTCTCGCGATTGAACTCGAGATTTGTTTATGCGTTAAGCACAGTCGACTACCACTGTAATCGTCGCTTTACGATTAATTTTCTTAACTACGATATCAACATATACTGTTCGTAGAATTAGTTTCATATTCGGAGCTCGTATCGTCGAAAGAGAAATCTTTTTATCTAATATCATGTGTTGAGAACGCAGTTTGGAGGGGTTATAATGTCTTATTAACGTTTTGTATAACGCATAATCATTAATTTTTTAACGTGTACGAAATATTTTAAACGATTGAGAGAACATATTTATCAGATTGTTACAAATTCTGCATACTTTATTGCTATATTGCCCTGCTCGTTCTTCAAAATATTCTCTGTTCCCGGTTACGAACCCCATCTACTATTACCGTAACTGAGCAATTTAGAGTTATTAGAGCCGTCAGTATTCGCGATTCTGTAGAGATCTTTATATTTTGAGCACAAATTTTGTAAATTTCTCGAAAGAGGCACACTCTCTCGTGCCTGGCTCTCAATTATCAGTGTTGAGATTGAGAGCATTTTAAATTGGTGAGATCAGTTGATGCATTGTTTACTTTGAATATCAAATTGTTATTTGCGAAAACTGTAGAATATTAATCGCAACAACGAAGTTGTATTCATGAGTGCGGTCGTCGTTAAAAATAATTAAAATAACAATAAGTCATCGAAATTAATAAAAAAAATTCTATATAAAAATAAGTATAGTACTTATAAAATAATTTTACCTAAATTGCCAAAACTCTTTATTTCGTGGAGATAATTTGACATGTGATCTGCTATAAGAACTTCCTCTGACATTTCCAAGCCATACATCATATCCTTTATCAGCTAATAAAAATGCTGTAACATAAGATAATTAATGATATATAATTAATTCCCTTATATTATTATTTGTACATCTATTAATAGTAATAATTTCTGATAAAGATATTTTCCTCTTTATCAGTATATTTATCCTGATAATGTCCTATTAAATATTTTTTATTTATTATAATGAATATATTATTTGTTTTCTTAGAATTTAAGATATTTTGTTAATTTTTTTTTTAACTAAAGCTTCTTTAATTCATTTCACATACATGATCATATATGTTCGTGATTATACTTTCTCAGACTTAAAACTCAAAAAGTATTTAATAAAAAAAATATTTTATTAGTGCTTTGAAAAAAAGTAAAAAGTCTCGAGATAAGTTATGAGAATATGCTATGACAAATGAGTGTAAAAAATTCAATGTGACTTTGTTCTGACCTTATTAAGTGATAAAAGTTTTGACATAATGAAGTCATAGTTGAAGTAAAATTGTAATTCCGATCTAAGAGAGTTCGTTTTTTTTTGCAGCACTGTACGATATCATAAAACTGATGTCACATAACGAGTGCTTAAATATCAATGGTGATTACGTTGAGAAATAATTTAAGATTCAAATTAATAAGAGTTTAATGATTATCTTATCTTTTATTTTATTTTCCTATGAAAGAGAAATTTATTTTTGAGATGTCCCTCGTAATAACCAATACATCATGTATTGACAATCACTTACCAAGATCTTTGCCAGCACCTATCAATACCCAACAATCGGATGTGCCAAAGAGACCAGTTTGAAGAAACACAACTTTTCCTGTCTGACCTTTAAATAGAGGACTTCCTGTTATTCTATGTATCACCAAATTGTAACCATCTTCCGTTGTAACGTAATGTTCCTCAGCAGTGTAACCATATTTCTCTACCATACCGAGCTGCATAGAATGTTAACTTAACTAACTTAATATATAGAATGTTAAAGAAAAGTTCAAAATTTTTTAATAATCTGATTCAATATTTTACACGTAACACACACATTCTTTTTATAATAAATCATAAATTAATAAAAAGACGTTTCTTATACAAAAGAGGCAACATTTTAAATTGAAATGCAATTAATTTGCATTTCCAAAACAAAAGTTTTTTTATCTGTTATAAAAATTAATTTCTTAACTAATTAATTTTTTATCTACATTAGTCGAACTTTTCTAATTTAGTTTTATTATCAATCTCAAAATCTTTTTTGAAACATTCTATAATACAGAATAGAAGTATAATCATATATACAGTAAAACATTTTTTTAGAAATAAAGTTTTGTTTTGTATAAACAATTAATAAGATTGAAAACAAAACCGTTTATGTTAAATACATTACTTTAAATACAAAGAGCCACTACGATCTGAATAAAAAGTTAAGATATTGAACTATTATATATATTTATATAAATGAATTAATTTCAGAAATGATAGTTGCCTGCCGATATGGTTGTCGGACTTTCAACGCAATCAATCTGAAATATTAATAATCCCCCTAAATTTCCCAAATTAATCTTAAAAAACTGTAATAAACTTATTGCGAAAAATATTGCCTCGGCCGGGAGTCGAACCCGGATCTCTTGCATTCCGTGCGAGACAACCATATCGGCACGCAATTATCATTTCTGAAATTAATTCATTTATATGAATATACATAATAGTTTAATATTTTAACATTCAGACCGTAGTGGCGCTTCGTATTTAAAATAATGTATTAAACAATTAATCTTCTAATTGCGCTATTATTTTCCTAAGTATATTTTTAATGGGATGAAATATGAAAAAACAAACTCGCACTTACAAAATCCAATGTAGTTACGTTATTCGTTGTTGTTCTAATGTCTTCTGGCTTCCTTACTCTCACTACATCAGGATCCTTAGGAAATATATAGTTGAGTATTAATTTCTGAATGGATATCGACTGTCCATGGACATTTAGTTTTGGTTCCAGCAACATTACAGTAAATATAAATACGAAGGAAGCAAATTTCATTCCCATTGTCATTATTACTGTCCGCGATTGTAAACTACGATTTGTAAGTACTGACAATATTATTTGATATAAGTTTTATGTGTGTGTGTGTGTCTTCAAGAAACCTATAAATGCAATGATATTAGTTCTTATTTTTGTTTTTTTCATTGTTTTTAAAAAATATAAATATCAAAAAATTTATTAAATTTTAGATTATTTTTTCAATTTTTTATTATGAAATACTTAATAATTAAATGATAAATTTATTAGAATTTATAAGATTTATTGAACTTATTTAAAAAGTTCTGAAAATTTGTTATTTGTTTAATTGAATAAAATTTACTTTTTAAAAAGTAAAAGTAAAACTTTAATTTCGATTATTATTAAATTAATCTAATAAAATCATTTAAAGAAAGACTTATTTTACTCATCGATTATCGACTAAAATCAATCGATATCTATGATATCATTAATCTACGATATAACTCGAATCAAATAACATAAAATCAATTTTTAGAGTCAATATTTTCTCAAAATTAATTCTCTTGTATAAATTGTTTTATGACTTCTAATTTTTATGACTATTCCACAAACAGTTTATATTATAATCCTATAAATTTTATTTTTTATGTACATATCTACATATTATTCACGTATATACATATATGCAGAAACACAATCTTACAATGACAATCGGACATTACGTAACACATATGAAATCTCAAGTCTACGTGCAATTTCACAATATTTCACTGACACATTCAATCAATGTTCAAACAACAATCGTCTTTTATTAAGAAAAATCGATCAAACTTCTAATACTGAATAATCAGTTACATCAAATAAACTTTGTTCATTTAGCTAGTATTTTTTCGTTCATTGTTGCTGCTGATATGTAACAAATGTTGCAAATTGACAAATAATTTATCTATTCGACTATATCTGTTCTCTTGTATTTGTTAATACAGATATTAATACTTTGCAGTTCACGTATACGTATACACAGTTACACTATCTGTAATAAACTGTGACTACGAACTGATCCACACATTTTTTAAAGGCGGCTTCAGACATGGCTAACATACGTACATGCATAACTTTACAAATATTGGTCGCTAAATATTGGTTTATATTCCGTGTAGATTGCATCATGTAGATTGCATGTCATGTATGTAATATTTGCTAATATTGGCATATATTGGCCATGAATAAAAGCTGTCTTTACCATAAAGATACGTTGTTTAAATATGTTCACATTGTGCTATTTAATAATGTAAATGTAATTGTTTTTACGATGCCAAGCAAATTTGATGTATATTTTTATATCTATAACAATTGTATGCAATAATAGGTGTACATATGTGTCGATAAAATCCATGTTTTTTTTTTTTAGGACGATATTTTACCGATAGACTGCAAAGTATTAACCTTTTATTGTTTAATAAAATGGAGAGGCAAAGTAAATTAGAAATAATAATTACATACAATTCTACATAATGACATTTTGGTTTAAGCAAATTTATCCATCGATTGAAGTTGCTCTATATCTCGTGAATAGTTGAAAAACGTTCAAAAATTAACAAGCTATGCAAGGAATAAAAACAGATTTTAAAAACGAGTAACAGATATTAACTATGAATAAAATTTGACAGTTTATTTCGAAGTATGTATAGGTATGATATTTAATTGAAACTTCTAAAAATTATATTATACACTCACACTCTTAAAAAAAAGCGATACAATTTAAAGATTTAGGAAAAACTTACTGAATTTTAAATAAGTTGTAAATAATGAAGATAAAAATATTAATAAAAATACAAAATAAAGCTTCAAATATTCACTTTCGAAATATTTGAAGGGTAATTATGCTTGACTATTTTATTTTAACAAAATGGTGGATGATAAAGTGAGAAAATGTAAAATTGTTTGCAATGAGAAGTTTTTGCGATGATGCATGGCATGAATTAGATGTCGCAACCCAATGGGACAAAATCCACATAAGAGAAAGGAGGAGAGAAAGAAAGACTTTAAAACTTTTCAAATTCAAATTTGGTCAAATTTGAAAAAATGCTTTTTTAATTAAATTTGGAATAATTCAGCAGAAAATTGCATCTAACTCGGTAACGATGCATTTTAAAGGTAACACTGACCAATCAGAATTGCATCTTGTAAATTCGGATCTTCGATTATCAATTTTGCATTTTCTCACTTTGTCACCTGCCATTTAAAAAAAATGATAGAACATTTGATTGTTATTCAAATAATCTTAAAGTAGACATTTGAAACTTCACTTTGCAATTTTATTCATATTTTTATCTTCATTAATTAATAAATTAAAGTTATGAATAATCATAAAATTTAGAAAAAATTTACCAAATTTCAAATAATTGAAATTTGATAAATTTTTCTTAAATTTTTAAATGTATCGCTTTTTTAAAGTGAGTGTACGTTAAAATTTTTTACGTATACATAATTATACATGAAAACTTTATATACAAAATTGAATTTTTGTATGCTAATTGCTTTATAATTTTTTATACTATATTAATATTATTTATTGTAAACTTAAAAAATTGTAATTGATATTATTTCAATTTATTTACACAAAAATAAATTAATTATATATTAATTAATAAATTAATTTCTCTTATATACAAAATAATTTTTACACCTGTTTGTATATTATATCAATGTATATATGATTCACATATTTAATTACATATCATCTGAATGCGTCAAATATAAAGAAGGTAAGGAAAAATATAAGCTAACGAGTACAGCGCAGTTAATATTGCGCAAATAATAATCTACAAACTTTTAATATTTTAATATTAAAAGAAGGTAATGACATTACACGTTTCGAAGAAACGTCTCTTTGGAATCATCCTCATCACATATGTTGCAATTTTGATATACTTCTTTTCAGTCCAGCAAGAATAAATCATTCGCAGATTGTCGAATTTGAAGTGGCATCTTTCTAATAAACAAATAAACTAGATAATCTATGACGTTCTTTGACTCACTTTGGTCTATGTATAAACTATAATAACACGTTTACTATATGACAAGGTATCGTTAAGTAATGAGTGTGTCATTTTATCCCGCATGTCACCTGGACTGCTATTGCAATGCGCTCTCTCATTGTCAGCCGATTGGATGACTTCTGTAACGCACTTTTTATTGGATTAGAAGTTTTATTACAAATAATTTAGAAATACATAAATTATCTTTCTTTTGTCGCAAATCTTTAAATTTTTTAATTTATCATATAAATTAATTTGTTTTTCAACATATCTGGTTAGATATCTTTGAATTGATAAAATAGATTTCTCACTAATTTTTACAGTACAAACTTACCTTTTTTGAAAAGGTAAGTTTATTCCCGCCACGTCTACCGTGTTGTTGGCACACGAGTGAATAACGAGACAAGCATAACAAACGTGAATACGGAAAAACGTGATAAGGAAATACATAATCAATAGATCGAACTATAATAATAATTAAAGCCAAAGCGTTCCAAATTAACGCAAAAATGAATCAACAGATATCCTCATCAGAGGAGGACATAGAACGTGAGAAAGAAATTCTCATGACAACTATAGAGGAACAACTGCATGAAAAAGAACTGTTAGAAAGAAAAGATTATTTAGAACAAATGCGAGAGATATTAAGGTAGCTACAGGCAATACCAACGAATAAAAAAACGATTCGAATTTCGCCAAACTTTAAATGATCTTAAACGCAGAAATTAATAAAAAGCTAAAATAAGATGAAAAATTCATACAAAAAGCGAAACATCTACAGAATTTAACAACAGTTCGCAATAAGAAAGATAAAGTACTAAGTGACGGTAATCCACGTCCATCAACAAGCACTGCTGAACATCAAATTGTAGATTCATCAACAAAAGAGAAAGCTATCAAACGATCAGCATCAAAAGCAGAAATTAATAGACCAGATGATAAAGTAAACACATCCGCGAGTGACACATCACTAATGTGTAATCAGTAAATAAGCAAATACTCGAAGCCAAGATTCGAATGAGAGTAGCAGGCAGATTTGTCTTGAACATAACAGTTTCTGTAAGTAAAAATACAAATTTACTGGATGTTCTTACGTTGACGCATCTTGTCCCTGAAACCGAATTCTGCTTCATGCATAAACTTGATTTCTCAGGATCCAAAAAGACAGGATCCAAAAAGACAGAGTGAGTCGTCGGTACAGCGAGATGCAATACAAAAGGATAAGAGCAGCAATCGATAAACCAGATGAGTTCAGAAAACGCCTTCCCAAATAATAAAACAGATATCAAATGTGTCGTCAATGAGTCATTACATTACAATAACATATTAATTAATATATTCTTTTATAAGTTACAAGATTCTTTATTGATTTATTAAGATACATAACATTATATATTAACATTATTATGTATTATTATTAACGATACTATTCTCAAGTCAAGCTATACATTTGACACATTATTTAACAATATTTTATACGTATATATGTCTTTACTTTAGTAACTGCACTAATAGTTAGTAACTGCATTCATGATCAATTATGAATAAACGCTATTTCAAAGTCACATTGACATGATATACATGTGAATTTTGTTATATTCACTTATTTCTTTTACATATTATTTGTTTACGTTCACTATATTATTAAAACAGATTTAATTATGTCAATAATATAAATTATTTACTTATTATTAAACAGTATATTTACCTCTAGTACACAATTACGAACACTATAATAAAATAAAACGTATATTTTTTTAAAGCAACTTCTCTCTTGTGAATGGACCGCGCAACCTATGTTCGAGGTCAAATTTCTACCAAATGGAACGAGCACCTAATTCGGCACGACTAGAAATCTTTAAATAATATTAAAAAAACAAACATTTTAATACCAAAGAATCTCGCATAAATTTTATGGAAATTGAATTTCGAATTGTCTGAAAATCTGATATGTTGTAGATCTTATCGTCTTATAAAAAGTCTTCACAGGCACGACTTCCTGTAATGAACCGTTTGACTTTTACGAGGCGCCATTTTTCGAAACAGGTTATTAATACTACAATTTCTTATTTTCAACGACATTCCTACATCATTTATATTTGCACTTTCTATGTATATTTTTAAGTAAAATGTTATAAGGATAATATTGATCTGATTTGTTTCTCACAAACTGGGATGCTTTCGATTATTGTGAGTTTTGTATTATAAGATTCAATAGAAAAATGAATTTTTATTATTAAAAAAATATAATTTTCTTGCAAGAAAGAAATATTTAACTGATAAGAACTAATTGTATGAGTAGTTTATGAAAACTTAATTATGAAAACAATTGTTGTGAAAAGTAGCTCTAAAAAGAACTGTTTGTAAGAGTAGTTGTGAAAACAATTGAATTAAAGAGTAGCTCTGAAAAGAATTAGGTCGCAGAAGTTCAAACATAATCTCGGGACGCACACAAAGATTCGCTGTGTACAAACCAGATGTTCGCTGAAATGAGATAGCATTTTGACTGGTGCACAGTCTATTCAATATAAACAAAGTGTGCAGCCGTTTTTCGAGCATGCCTTATAATCGTGAGCCCAAAATTCTGAGCCCTAGACATGAAGCGAATCACAGCGTTGACTTAAATCTCAAAAATCAAATTTCCAACTTCGATCAATAATATTGATTTAATTGTTGCTCACAAAAAATAAATTGCTTTGTCATTATCATTTTCTAGCTTATCAAATAATTATCAAATACCATAATTTCATTTCCGTTCGATCTCCTTTTGTTAAATATTTAAGTTATAAAAATGGAGATCGTAATAAATCGAAATCGAATAAACCGTTTTTTCATTATAATTTCCTTTTAGTTTAGTTAGCAATTAACCTGTATTATTATTACTGATCCTGTTTTGAAATGAAAAAACCGACCGAGACACTATCGTAGTACAGATCGCAGATCATGCATATCATTAGCGTAAAGAATGTCAGAAGTCAGAAGGATATCAAAGGAATGTGGTCGACGATGACGACGATCTTAATCTGATGAAAAGTTACAGATCTGGATTTTGCGTCAATATAGAGTATATAGAGAAAAAAATCAAAGTAAAAGCGATTGTATAATACAATCAGAGTGTAAGCTATCGATTAAGTTATATTTAAAACTCAATCAAACAGCCGATCTGATAATCTCGATCTGCAACTTACTCGCCGCGTAAAGAAGATACGATAATCTCTCGCACTATGCTTAGTGCTGAGCCACTACCGTGTCTTCAGATAAGAAACGTTTCTTATAAATTAAAATTTATTGTGGACTTATTTAATTACTGAGATTAATTTGTTACCCAAAATTTCCATGCATATTTTTCGATCTCTTGAGAAATCTGTCACTTCAGATTCGGCAATCTGCGAATGACTTTATTCGTTTTCAACAAAGATCCAATTAAGACTCAATCCTAACTAGATTGAAGAGAAATATGTTAAAATTATATTGTATCATTTGTGAGGATGACTCTAAAGAGATGTTCAATGTCATCTTCATCTTATATTAAAACAGTAAAAGTTTTTAGATTATTATTTGTTAACCACTTATTGTTAACCACGTTGTACTCTCATTAACACATATTTTTTATCGTTTTTAATTGTGAGTCCATACTGTATGTACAATTCGGATATACGATTCGAATATAAATCAAATTTTGTTATAAGAAAATATACAATAAATAATTAATTAATTAAATGATATACTTACAAAATCTTATCATTTACAAAATTCTGTATGTTCAAAATGTTTTTATACACTGTCGCTAATGCCAACATCAAAAAAGAATCTTCACCATCTCACTTTTACAGAAATTATTTGAACATATATATATATATTTTATAATCAGAAATCAAATTAGTAAGTATAAATTCTTATTACTTGGAGATTTCTTTATATAATTCTTCAAACCATATGTTGCTTTCTATACAAAAAATAACACAAATATTGTATCAATCTCGTGTTCTTTAAAAATAGATGAATAATATTTTCCATTATTACCACTGTTATTTTCATTTTTTAGCGATTTCGTGTATTTATCTGAGAATATTCTTACAAATTTCTTCTATATCAGTAGGATAAAAAATAGGGATTCTAACTCATAGTAGGGTTAGAGCCGGCATACTATACCTACTGATGTCCTTTTTGCTATATTTGAAATTTGTACATGATTACAATTTTCTATTTGTTCTTAATTATTACTTAATTAATTATTTTTTAGATACAAAAAAAAATTTAGTAATATTTCACTATTAAACTGATTTTCAATTAACACCAAATTTCCATAGATTTGACGCTTTAACACAATATATTTTGATACAGATACGTTGCGCAATTAGAATCAGCAATCTCTTGCTTGCTCATTCCGCTGTCTACTAAACAAGTATGTCGTTCGGAACATTTATAGATGTATCAACCCCACTTGTATTGCTACCATTGTTATCCCCATTTCTTTAGCGATTACGTGCATATATCACTGAGAATAATCTTATAAATTTTCTCTGACAATAAATCAAGGATAACAAGTAACGCGTTATCTGCGACGTTATTATTGTTATTCTTTTCCAGCAACAATTAATTAATGATGTTATTTACATTTCCTTTTTTGTAACGTTAATGATAACGTAATTACCTTTTGGTATTTAATAACGGTAATGAATATGGTTACTTTTATCATTACTTGGTACACGTACAATACATATGTAATGAACGTGTATGTAAGTAAGTTTTAAAAGAAGAAAGTGTGTTCGATTATAGCTTTATAGACTTTCTACAATAAGCTATTACCTAAGTTTTAGTCTTAAGTCATATATGATTAAAAAATTTATATTAAAAAAATTATATAGTCCATGTTAAATTGTCAATTAGTCCGACCAATCGGATGTCATTTTAAAAAAAGGATCACCAAAATTCAGTAAAAAAGTAACGGAAATTATAATGATTCATTATAAGTGTCAACTGTTACAAATTCTTTGGAATAGAATCTCACTCTAAAGAATGAAAGTTGAGCTAGTTTTGAAAAAGAGCGACTTAATTTTCAATCATTAAAAGTGAGATTTCACTCTTCAGAGTAACAATTCACTTTAAAGTTTTAGAGAATATTTTTTGAGTAACAATAAGGAAAAGTTACTTTTTAAAATCAATAATGGATAATAACAACAAGTTATTTTTAATAAAGTAACTTTTCAAATCCTGAAAGACACATTTTTTTTAATCAAAAGGCAGACATTGATTCTAAATAATATTCAACATTATTTGAAATTAATTAACAGAAATTAATTATACTTTTCTCGCACAGAATGAGATCTTGATTTGATCCGCAATCGAGGTAATATAATTATTTGCAATAAAATTATTTATATATTTTAAATTATTTAAAGAATATAAAAATTATAAAAACCTATATGAACATTATTATTGCTCTAGTTGTGTTAGGATTGTATTTCAAGTTCGAAAATAAATTCGGTACGCAATTTGAAGGATTAGATTTGTGGCGAGGAAGTAACCACTAACTGAAATATCCCACAGATTACATGATTTTATTTGATTTCATCTGATTACAAGTAATTTTCTTCACTGCATATGAAATCATTTGGTAAAGTAAAGTAAACGATTTTATTTAATATTACACAATGATTTCTCATAATTGTATACGTAATTATCTATTATATATGAGAATTTTTATAATGACTTCGAAGATATTGTTCCCACGACAATTAAGTGATTATTCCCTCGATTTGTGATATATATAAATTCTTCAATAGAAGAAGCTTTTAAAGATCCAAGCTTAATCGCTTAATCTTCTTATCTGTTGTGTATTCACATCACAGTGAAATGATATTTTAATTTCGTTAAACTTATTAAACTGTTTATAAGTTTACATGTGTATATTAAAATTACTTATAGTTTAAGTTTTTCATCTTATCTTATGAATATAATTATAC
>NW_017259240.1:1141108-1143743 GCF_001594045.1 Atta colombica | reverse complement strand
TATATATATATATATGATATTGTTGAAGTTGTTTGTATCTCATATTGATGTGGATATTTACAAAGTTTAATTATGTGTACATTTAATTATGTATTTATGTTTGATAATTTTTACATACAAGTCTTTGTTCTAATAAATATTTATTATACTTTCCAAATATATTATCAATAAACTTAAATTAAAATCTTTGAGTTTTTCTTAAATGAATATTTTTTTTGATTGAGAAAAAAAGGTGTCATTTGAACATTTCTTATATCATAAAATGAAAAAACATATCTTTTTAGAACCATTAATTTGAGGTAATAGATAATACATATCCAAATGAAAATTGTTGTTAAATACATATCTCAAATGTAACATTGGTATTAAATGATATTTCCAAATTAATATATTGTGATATGTGAAAGTTTACATTAAAAAGAATAAATATCAATACATTAAAAAGAATACATTAAAATACATTAAAAAGAATAAATATTTACTAATTTGGATAAGTTAATACGACGTTATGTTTGTGCAGCAAACTGAGTTGTAAATTAAAATATTTCTTTCTTTCCTTCTCCTAACATTCAATTAATATTTAAATTACGTATTCAATGTAAGATTTGTATTTGTCATTCTGCTCAGAGATATAATCTCATAATTGTTTTCTGTAATCTGTTGAGTCAATAAATTTGATATGATCAAGTTTTGCTTACCTTGAAAATTATTTATATTCTTTTTTTATATGTGTGTGATTCATTCAATATCTGCTTGGCATAAACAATATACGTGCTTTGAATAAAAAATTCGTGCACTGACTTTTTTCTGCTAACGTAACAATATTACAGGTTTCTACAATTATATAGTAGAAAATTGAAGGAACATATTTAATACAATTTTAATTACTAACATTTGCGAATGCAAGTTTTTGTGTCAATAATTATGAGAATAATTTTTTACATTATCAAAATGAAAAGTGATGTTTTGACAAAATAGAGAATCAAATTTCTTGTAAAATTTCAGAAGAATGAGCTAGAAATTTATGAAATGCTACCATCTCATTACAAATTTCTGTCCAAATTTCTTCTCAAGTTTCACAAGAAATGTGATTTAATCAGTTTATATTTTTATTTTAGATTTTACATTATTTTATCAAAAAATATGTTCCTCTTCAGATTTCCAGATATGGAATTCTACACGTGTACAAATTTCATTTTGAAGTGCATAGTCGCCATTCCTAGTTACAATAACAAAACATTGATGGAAATATTCGTTTTCTTTTTAATTTAACCTGTACTTTTAAAGATATAAGTTGCATACTAGCATAATGGCTGTATGTATTGCAATGTGTAACAGAATATGTTTAAATTTATATTGTATTTAAATAAAGATATCTCAAGAGAAATACAGATATGTTTATTCTCTTTTATCAGCTTTTTTCATTTTACTATAGATTATAGACTATTATATTATATTGTCTACACCAAGTTTTTTGTTACATAATAATTGTGTGTGTGTGCGTGCGTGCGTGCGTGCGTGCGTGCGTGTGTGTGTGTGCGCGTGCGTGCGTGCGTGCGTGCGTGCGTGCGTGTGTGTGTGTGTGTGTGTGTGTGTAACATCGGAGATATTCTTATTTCTATATTTAAATATAAATTATCATCTCATTAAAATAATTTAGGTTTTTATAGATCTAGAAAAAGAATATCATACCTCTAAGCAGAAATGATAAATACAAATCTTTCATCCTAATAAATACCTAATAAAAAATAATGATAAAAGAGAAAAAAAAATTTACATAATAAGAAATTTTAATTAATACATGAAAATCAGATAAATGAGAGTGCAATGCAAAAAAATTTTAATTTATAACTCAGCGCGCTACATGAATATAGTATATGCCTTGTTGATTATACATTAAAATAATAAATTGATATTTTTTTAATGTAGACTATCGTAATGTATTAATTTGAAAATATCATTTAATACCAATGTTATATTTTCATTTGTGTATATGTGTGCTAAGATTTTGATTAATTAATATTGCGAATCGAGTCTTAATAAATTATATACTTTTTACATTTTGTGGCATGAGAAATATAATATCCATTTTCGATACAGAGTAAGATGTAAGTTTATGATCTTTATACGAAAAAAATTTTAATCTGTGATACTTCTTTAAATACATTATTATATCTAATCTATCCTTAAAAAACAATAATTTTTTAGGAGAATGGAAAAAATAAATGTAAAACTTCTTACCAATTGCATTGAATTTCACGACAAATTTTATATAACATTGCATATTTATTATTTTATTATATTAAAAGATATATATCATATAGTTTTTCCAATTTATAAAGAGACACAAACCTTTTAACATGTTTATAACAATTTCCTGTCATTTGTTATATTTCCGATAGCTGAGCATTCCACGTCAAACCTTCATTTTTATATTTCATCAAACATCATTTTTATATTTTTTTTAAATTTGCTGACATTTTACAGATAAAAACGTGTTTTGCGAAAAAAATTTGAGTTTTTTTTTTACGAAATTATATAAGAAATTATATAAGAAATTATATAAGCTTTTAAGTTTCAGAAATTCATCAAAAACCAATATAGTAATTAGAATGAGCGACAAAAAAAAATAATA
>NW_017259240.1:1130271-1141008 GCF_001594045.1 Atta colombica | reverse complement strand
TAATTTTAATATATATAATTTTTAAACAGATATTTTTTTTGGGATATTTTATAAAAAATTATAAAAGTTAAATAAATTAATTTTTAATTGAAAATGTTGAAAAATTAAAATCGTGTACATGCATGCACGCACACATTTAATGTCTTGTCATTTTATAGTAAATTACTTTATGTTATTTTACAATCAATTACAATACAACATAGTTGGTTACATATATAATAAACATATTTCAACAAATTTAAATTTATTTTAATTAATATATATGTGATTTAAAACAGAATCGGGTTTTATATTGTAAAGAATAAAAGTATAATTTCCAAAAGTCATGGTATATTTTACTTGAGTTACAAAAGCATATTCACTACAAATATAATTCCCTTAAATCCCATATCTCAATTTATACAGACAATTACAACTGTTCAATTAAATTTTGCTGCAGAGGCAGTTACAAATTAAGTGATTTAGTAAAAAACGGGTACTTTAGAGAATCGAATTGGCGAGTAAGAGATTCTGTAAACTTGAAAGGAGAGGATGATACGGATAAATCGATTACGGGAGAATTTTGCAACACTTTTTCATTCGATAATTTACAGAACATGCAAAAATTTTTAGAAAGCGGTTCATCAATGCGTGTAACGAATTATTATGAAAGCCAGTTTATTGCCCGATGTCATTTAAGTAGTATTTGATAATTTGGATTAATTTGAGGTAACATTAGGTAATCTTAAATAATCTGATTAATCTTAAGTAATTTAAAGATAATTTTTCAATATTATTGAAGACGGCTCAGCACTTATGGAAATTCGCGTGCCAGTTAACATTTAAGTGATTAAGGACTGGTTGTTCCACCTCTTGCTAAATTTTACCTGAGATAAATCTAGTAATCCGTGCATGTGATTAGGTAATAATCTTGCTTATCCAACAGGTAAAAACCAAAAGGTGGAATAACCGGCCCTAAGAGTAATAAACTAGTAATACGGTATTAAGTTGATAATTTATTAGTTTTGTAGACGTGCACACATGTGTTTAAAACTTAATAATATTCAATTTTTATTATTATTAAATTTATTACTATTATTAAAACTGTGATTTTAATAATATCATTCGAATTTGATTATTAATAGAGATGATAACTGCAAAGGAAAAATTGCAATTTTTGGTAATATATAAGATATTATATCATTAAAAGTATACTTATTTATACAGCATTTATATAATAAAAAAATTACGAATTTAATCATATATCATCGAATTATTTATATTAATAATTAATAAATTTTTATTAATTATCCGTAATGTCGTTTTTCAATTTTCTCTGCACCCTATTAATAGTCGTGAAAATTTTCCCAGTAGCGAAATTCTCTAAGTCTAGTCTTAAGCTAGTCACACACACTTTCTATAACAGTAACAGTAAGGTTTTCTACCAATCGCGTTGCTCGATTGTTACAGTTATGGTTACAGACAGATCGAATCGAGCAACACGATTGGTTGAAAAACCTACGTTACGTTTAAGGCCATTCCACACAACTTGCATAGACGCATAACCATATGCATACAGAAAATTATCCAATCATATTTCTGTCATAAAGGCAAACGTAAAATACGTTTGGATGATTTTCTTTATGCATATGTTTATGCGGCTATGCAAGTTTGTATGGAATGGCCCTTATGGTTACTGTTAGTAAAGTAACTGTAAAGTATAATTAGCTTTCGATGATTGTTGCTATCATTAAATGACTAGTGACAGACAATAGCAGGACAATTCTGGAAGAAAACACGGTTCTTATTGATTGTCGCTAGTTAACAATAGCGACAATTCGATAAAATGTTTAGAGAATTCCACAACAGGGCCGAGGGTCTTTAGCCTGGATCTACATAGAGATCTAGATTTTTAAGCCTTAAGCCATAAGGAATGGACGAATCACAATCAATTATTTTCCTCGCATTCGATCAATTTTTTACGGCTAAAGGCTTAAAACATCTATTGTGGACCCGGACTTGATAGTATTGGTCGCAGCACAGATTCTTGCATAATGCATAAGGGAATCAACCAATCGAAATTCTTCTTTTTCATGAAATGGGAGAAAAGAAAAGATTCTGATTAGTTTATTTGCTTATGCACTATGCCTTATGTGTCATGCAAAAGTCTGTGCTGCGGCTTTAACTCATCGGTGACACTAATAACCGCGTGATCTTAATGATCCTAGTGACCAATCCTTCGAAAATGTTTGATTCAAATTAACCACCACAATATGCTGGATGCAATTTTCTATTGACTGTTGGGAAATGTTGCATAAGACACATCTTTGTATATTTTCACAATGGATCGGACTTTAAGGCTGGATTTTCACCTGACGTTACGACGCTCATTTTCAGCATTAATTTGATCACATGACCTGGCGTCGTTTTGACGCTGAGTGTCAAGTGAAAATCCAACCTAACTTTTCACTTCAATTCGGTATATATTTAGCAATGTTGGCGACACTGTTGTTAAGAGAAACGGTCGGGATTGTCGGAAGTGTTGGAACGATCTTAAAACAAAACTCCTAAACGGCATTTTCGATTAGTCGTCGCGTGTAGTGTACGATATGTCTTAAAATGCTTCTCATCAGTGCCAGCTACATGAATGAGAAAATAATTGGAATCGCGAAGGATGCGCACTGATGCTGATGCATACACATTGAAGATCGTCCACGAAGACTATCGTTTCGTCCATTCGCTCGCGCATCCGCGATTTTTCAAGTGGCGTGGTCGCGTATAGTAATTCATACTAAGTGCCGCAGTAGAGTAGCAACAGAGCCCAGCATCTTCCCGCGAAGATCTTCGTAACCTCTCTACTGAGTTGTTCTCATCCCGCCAGCTTATCGTAAGAGACGTCCAAGCGTAAGATAGATAGAGAGTGAGAAATCATTCGACTCAAAATTAAATTGTAAATCTTAGCAGTTAGCTTTTTTTAACCGGCGATGAGCGACAATAAGCAGGTAGGTGAAACTCCCAGTAGTGAGGTTGCTAACCGATTTCGAAGCTGTAGGGATCTGAGCGACATTGTACCGTTGTATCCATCGCACGCACTTTATCTGAAACCGCTTGCCAAAGTTAACGTGTCGGTCAGTCTACCCCAACTGAAGACTCCAGGTAAAAACAACATCGTCATCAGTATCAGTGGCCTCCTCTCTGGAGGATGGACCTCGATTCTCTCCTTTCTGCCTTTTGTTCCCTTCTTTCTTCTTTTTCAAATTAGTATTGCAATATATTTTTATCATAAGAATAACGTACAGAGTTTATGAACTTTAATTCTTATTCAAATTTTAGCTTTTTTCTATACCATAATATTGAATATCATGTTGTCATTGATTTGGAACTGTATAGTGTAGCATTAAAATTGCACAAAATTCTTTCTAAACATGAAATAATAAGCAGAGAAGAAAAAATATAAATTAGGCAATAGGAGTCAAGCCGACAGAATTCGAACAAGTATTTAAACTGATATTTACATTTTATCAACTATGCTTTAGCTCTAATTTTCCTTTTCTGATCATGCATTTTAAAATTTTTATAAAATAGTAAAATTAGTAATTTATTATAATTAATTTTGGAATAACAATCTCAATAATTATGAATTGTAATATTTTTTATCTACAATGCTAACATGTATTTATAAAAAAAGAAATAGAACATTTTTCTATTTAACTATAATATATTTTTGTCAATTGGATTTATGACTCCTTTTTATTTTAATAACACTTGAGCTTTAAAGTATATTTTAGGGTTAAAATTAGGATGTTCTATTTATTATATGTGTATATACTTTATATGCTTTTGCCTGTTATAAAATCTCTTTTTATTACTTATTATTAGAATTTTTAACAGAATAATTTGTATTAATAAATTTAGGGCTGTTGACAATATTAATATTTTTCTTTATAATTTCAAAAGTGAATTAAATAAAAGACTGTATTATAATAATGAATTTCTAGAAAATGAGGCGAATTTTTTTTTCCTTTTATTAATATCATAAGAAATTAGAATTATCATATTATTTTGATATTAATGTTGAAATTGCAATATGTTTTTATTATGAAAATAATATGCACTTTATGAATTTTAATTTTTTAAGTTTCAACTTTTATTATTTTGTATATTTTAATTTTAATATACTTTAATATATATTTTTAATTAACATATATATTTTTAATTAAATACCGACATCATTTATATATATCTCTTTAATTTTAATTTGTATCTGATATTAATTCCGAATATATTTTTGTATCCTTATTATTCCAGCACTTCATTATTTTTGTTAGCATACTTAAGTGATGATAATCATTTAATTCTTGATAATATCGTTTATTAGTAATATATTTTAACGAATTTATATTTTTTTTGAGAAATAAAGTTGTCGCAACCAAATCATAAAGAATCTATCACAATCATGTGTTTATGCCATCGATGATCTCTAGTGGAGAATGACAGGAGAATAACGTAGCAACTGTTGGAAGAAAAACCATGATCCCAAGTGATCCGTGCGATGCCACGAGCACTTCTAACAGCTTTTAGTAAAGATAGCTTCTTACAGACTCTTAACTGCGCTATAAACAGGCAAAACTATATCGACATGGGAGGTAATGGAGAAGATACGCGCGCTTATACTGCCGGACGAATTCGCATCCCTAAAAGTAGCCAAGAGCACGTTGGAATTCATCCGGCTGGAGGGCGACCTGCGGGACCGGTGCAGGTTGCCGAGAGTGCTGGCCAGGTTGGACTTGCAACAGTTGAATCTGTCTGGCTTCTCCAATGTTCTCAAGGTAAAACAGTCAAGTTTCATCGCGCTATACATTTTCAATTAAGCACAGTGAAATTTGTAGCTTGAGTTTCATTAGAGTTAATTAATAACAAACAATATACATATTAAGTCTAAAGAACAAACAAAAGAAGATTTTTTTTATATTTTTTTTAATATCAACGAAGATAATCTTTAAGACAAATATTGAATACATAAAATAGGAAATAAGTAAAAAAAACAACCAAATATAGTTGAAACTAGATTTTGACGCCCAATAATATTCACATATAAATTTTAAATACATTTCAAATTTGAAGATTTTTTTTTATCCTTCTTATTTGATTTATTTATATAATGATAACTAACTTATTGCATAAAAACGAAATTGTGAGTTAACATTTGACTTCAACACACGGACTTTAGGTCCGCGCGGCCGAGGCGAAAGATGACTTCCCAACTAGACATAGCTGGAACTCCTACTTTAGGGATGCAAAACATATGAACGAATTAAAGGCTGGCGAAAGACCGGACACTATTCATATTACTGGTTTACCAGTTAAATGGTTTACCGAAGATAATACAAATGTACCGAGTGAGTCACTCATTACAAAGATCTTCAAAAAATGGGGCGCATTGAGGAAAATTGATGTGCCCGCCGCGGATCCCTATAGATCCAGGATGCGACTCGGTAATAACATTCATAAATTCAGCTTCGAAGATGGCATATTTTTCGACGTGTACGTACAATATGTCGAATACATGGATTTTGTCAGGGCGATGGATGCTCTGCGCGGCATGAAGTTGCTGAAGAAGGACGGTCAGAATTCGTTAACCGCAACACTAAAAGTAATTTTTAATAGAAAATATAATATATATGCGATATCAATATTAATGTAATTAATTATAATCTATTTTCCGAAATTTTATTATTATTAATTATAAAGTGGATTTAACATAACATATTTTAATTACAATGATTACAATGATATATACGGTAAATTATTTTGAAAAATAAGTAGAATAAAAGAGGAAAGATTATCTAATCGAATATCTTTTGACTGAAATAATTCCATATAGGTTGATTTTGACAAGACCAAACATTTGAGTGACAATTCGATATCGCATCGTGACTTCGAGAGAAAACGTTTAATAGCACAGGATAATTTAGCGGCGGAGAAAATGCGGAAGAGAGAGGAAGCAGAAAAAAAACGGCAAGAGGAACAAAAGTAAGTATTCTAATGAAAAAAAAAACTTTAAGATATATATTTCGTAAAACAATGTGGAAGATTACAAAGATTAATGGCAGATAGGCAGATGCAAACACTCGGATTCTGCAGTTTAGGTACAACATGGAACTCATTCCATTGATTTTTAAGTTTTATATATATGTTCTATATGTATTTTCTTCTTTAAATATTCTCTACAACACGTAAATATTCTCTTATACGACACATAAAATTATAAATAGAATTATATTCCGAATTTAATTGCAAATTATGGATCGTCTAAAGTAGGCTTTATATTAAATTAATATTTTTAGCTTTATTGCTCGTTTCTTTGTAATCTTTTACATTTGTTTTACACATACGAGCTTGAATATTATTTATTATTCATTATATAAAATATTCATTATGTAAAATTATTCATTATGTAAAATATATTATTTGCTATATAATATATTATTTGCAATATAAAAATATCTTTGTTTTGATTTTAGAAAAAAGGAGGAAGCAGATTCGATGGCGAAAGCAAATCGACAACGAAATCGGGAAGAAAAACGAAAACGAAAGGCCCTTACGAAGTTTCGTAAGCAAGAAGAGGACAAAGTCTCTATGAAGATTGCAAGAGAAGAACAAAAGTTGATAAAAGCTCAACGGCAGTTGGAAAGCATACGTTTATTAGATGAACTATTTGATAGGATAAAGGTAAATAATAAAAAAATATGCAATATACATAAAATCTTTTTAAGATTGAATGAAACAAAATGAATTCGTGAATATTGATAATATATTTTATTAATTATAGACGAAAGTGGAGAAAAAAGAAATTAAGCTGGATCAGAATATGGAAAAGAAGGGTGAAAAGAAAAACAATCAAACAAATGAAAAGAAAATTGATTCAGAAAACGATAAGAAAAATAAGGAAAAGCAAGTTAAGAAAACAATGAAGAAAGAAAAAAAGAAAAAGGTATTTAACTTCAGGTCCATTATGCAGGGTATCTCACAACTACCGAATTATATTTTAAGGACGTATTTTTGAGATAATTTTATGATGAAAATCTTAATGTAAAAATGTCGAGGCTATAATAGTTTTTAAATTAATCGCAATTAAATTTCGCTAATCATAAAGTTGACATTTCGCACGCTCACGCATGACGATATGACAAGTGGTGAATGTATTAAAATCATAACAGACAAAATTATTATTATAATTTTACAATATAGAGTACACAAATGAAGAATATTGTGACATGCTACTCATTTGTGACGAATGTGACAGAAGTTCACATGAAGCTAGACAGGTATTATCTTAATCATAGACATCCAGAAGCAAACTTTTGATAAATAGAGTGAAAGCAAATGGTTCATTTAAATCAATAAGAAGAAATATTGGTGCCGAAAGAGATTTCATTGCTCGTACAATAGAAAGTGAAGAAGTATTGCAAATTTTAGAAGATCTTACAAGAAGTACTCGTGCAACAGGTCGCACAATTGGAATATCCAAATATTCTGTTTATAGAATTTTAAAAGCAAATAGTGTGTGCGTGCGTGTTTAGTATAATGAAAGGTGCGCGCACGCCTTTCATTATGGATAGTGCGCAATTTGAATACTTGTTATAGTTATACTTTTTTAATTACAGTTAATCTTTTTCCTCTATATAAATAATTTCTTTTAAATTACATTAAAATAATTAAGACAGATTCTTCAGTACGCAAATTATCAAAGGTACGAGTACAAAAGATTTTTATTATTGAAGATTTGGATGTATTAAGTGTGCTGGAAATCTACAATGAACTGCTCAAGGAAAGACTGGAGCACGTCAAGTATGTTTTATGTAATGGAAACCATCCAGCTAATTATAAAGGCTGTGTTATCTATAAAGGAATTACAAAAAAATAAGTTTCCATCTCTTAGGGAATTCCTGTCTAAAATCCCAACTGGCATTTTATGCTAATGTAACAAAAAATCTCAATGATTTTAATTTTAATCCTAATTTTAATCCTAATAATAATTCTAACAAACTTTTCAATTTAGAAAGAAATGACCTTATACACCTCGATGACGTAAATAACTTAAGAATTTACTCCAATCTATGATAAAAATGATAACTATCACCAACATGAGCGGACCTCATGTCTAAAATCAAAATTCATTAATATTAAGCTTGTCTTTTGGAATGCCAATGGGTTGTCACACCATATTGAGGAACTAAAGAAAAACTTTTTCTCAATACTCATGACATTGACATCACGCTCGTGTCTGAAATACATTACACAGAAAGGAACCATGTTAAGATCCCTAACTATAATATACCATACTACTCATCCTGATGGAACAGCGCATGGAGGTACAGCGATAATCTTAAAAACTAAAATTAAGCACCATGTTATGAATCACTATCAGGACAGATCCAAACAACAAATATTATAATGGAGGAATGGCTAAGTCCTATCACTGTGACGGCAGTATACTGCCCCCCAAAACAGCATAAAAAATGAGGATTTCACAAAATTTTTCAATTTTCGGAACACGGTTTATTGTTGGTGACGATTTTAATGCTAAACATGTCCAATGGGATTCTTGATTAACTCTTTCTAGAGGACGAGTATTACTTAAGACTATCGAGGCTTTTAATCTAAATAAAAATATATTTTCAGGACATTCCTCATACTGGCTAACAGAAATAAAATACCTGATCTTATTGATTTTTTCACAAAAGACTTTTCTGATAATTATATCGAATACAAAACATGTCTTGAACTTTCCTCTGATCACCCCAGTTGTAATGTATTTAGCTGGTAAGGTATTGTTGAAATCTCAGAAATATACCCTACATAACAACAGGACTAATTGAATAATTCCATGATCTTAACGTTTCCCTGGATACAAAAATAAGACTAAAAACCGAAAAAATATATCTGGTCGAACATTTCAATACATTGGTACTGTATGTGATCTGGGAATCAACTCAGGTAAATAAACATAAAGATAGCAAATTAATATTCTCTAAAACTAATAAAGTCAAGCATAGAAGAAAATTACGTAAACTTTGGCAACAAAACAGATATCCTTTCTTAAAAGCCCATCTTAACAGGACTATTAAGGAGACTTAAATGCTAAAGTTATTTAGCACTTTACTTGTACTAAAGAAAAAAACAATAGTATACAATGGTAGAAAGCTAAAACAGCCAACATTAGTATTTCCGCCACTCCGAAATGGAAACGGTGACTGAATTCGATCTGATATCGAGAAAGCTGTCACCTTTGCTAATCATCTAAAATGCTTTTACATCTCCTTATGGGAACTCCAGAACATGAGAAAAGAATATTGGGCACTATAAATGCTCCTTATTCTGAGAAAAAATAATTTGATAAAATTAATAAATCGAAAGTCTTGAGTATAGCTAAAAAACAAGAAAACTTCTAGTTATGACCTTATAACTGATCATTTTGAAGGAACTTCCTGATAAAGAAATTGTATATCTTACACAACTTTTTAATGTCATATTGAGACTAAACTTTATTCCTCCACAATGGAAAACTGCTTTAATTAAAATGATTCCTAAACTTGGTAAAAATCTTGATGATCCTAAGTCTTATAGATCTGTTAGCCTGTTATCAATTACGAAAAGTCCAAAGTCTTTGAATCATTACTTGTGTCCAGAATGGTACCTATTATAAATGAGAAGCAAGTGATACCGGATCACCAATTTGGTTTCAGATTTAAACATGGAACTAGATCGAATAGATTGTAATAAAATACATCAATCATTTGAAAATAACCAGTATTATTTTGCGGTCTTCTTGAACATTTCCCAGGCTTTTGATAGAGTCTGGCACGAGAGACTATTATATAAAGTTAAAATGAACCTTCCTTCTTGCTTCTTTAAAACCTTAAAATCTTACCTTGAAGACTGACATTTCCTAATCAGTCACAGGGAAGCTTCAACTGGAATCCGATATGTGCGGCAGTGCCCCAAGGTAGTGTCTTGGGACCTCTCTTACATTTTGTATACTTATGATCTACCTACTGGATTTATCATTACTGGAACTTTTGCTGATGATACAGCAGTTCTAGCATCACATTCTCAGACTCCAAAATGGCCTCTCAGATACTGCAAAATAGTTTTAATAAAGTATCATGGATGACTAACTGGAGAATTAAAACTAATGAAGTCAAATTTGTTACCCTTTTCAACGAGATACGAAACTTATCCTCAAACTAAATAAAGTGCAATCAATCAGATCATTTAGTTAGATATCTTGGTTTATTCTTGAACAGACGATTGATTTGGAAGAAACATATATTTACTAAAAGAAAGCAGCTCGATATCAAACTGCAAAAAATGTATTGGATTAAACCGCAACTCTAAATTAAATCTGGATAATGAGCTTTTGCTGTAGAAAGCTATCCTAAAACCTATCTAGACATACGAGGGGTACCATTTCTCATTCGAAATCATACAGAGATTTTAATCAAAAATACTGCGTATTATAACTGATGCCTCATGGTTCATCTCCAACGAAATAATATACTAGGACTTAAATATATCCTTTGTTAAAGAGGAAATATTCTCGTATATTAAATCCTATAGAAATAGGCTGAGTAATCATTCTAATATATTGGCAAATCGTCTTATGGCTAGAGGACATCTAAACCGAAAACTTAAAAGAAAAACTCTAATGACTTTATAACTCATAACTAATACTATTGAATAGTAGTTTGTTGA
>NW_017259240.1:1122364-1130171 GCF_001594045.1 Atta colombica | reverse complement strand
TTATGTTACATGTATATATAATTAAAAATTAAAAATGTACAAGTAAGATTTCAAACAACTTTCTGAAAAATATTGCATTTTAAAGGGACTCTCATGATACATTCTTGTCATATCGTCATGTTTGAGTGTGCGAAATGTCAGCTTTGTGATTAGCGGTTTAATTGCGGTTAATTTAAAAACTACTACAGCCTCGACATTTTTATATTAAGAAGATTTTCATTATAAAATATTTTAAAAATATGTCCTTAAAATATAATTCGAGACACCCTGTATATTAACAAAACACAAAGTCGTTTCTAAGTCACAATATTTTATATCTTCGAAAATTATTACGACTAAATAATTTTTAAGAATTAACATTCAATGATATTACTATTGTTTATAGAAAAAGCGAAAGAAAACGCAGAAAAAACGAAAAAAGGGCGATAACTCTTCAGGCAGTACAACCGAGGAAGAGTCAGATAAAGAGACAAGTAAGAAAAGGCTCAAGAGTGTCTTAATAAAGAACGATGGTGCAACTTCGTCTACAAGTAATTTTTGGCCATATAAAATATTTGATACATTAATTATGTATATATATATATATATAATTATTTTATTACTTTTATTTCACAATGTATAAAAAATATTTTATAATTATTGTATTATTATATACGTATATGTGTATGTATACACAGGTACTGTGGCAGAAAACCTTCCTTATGATTATTCTGATTCGATGTCAGTGTTACCGTCGATGGCATCGTTTCATACAATGAGAATGCCGAGATATGCGAGAAGACAGATGATGCGGTCGCCAGGATATTCTGCGATGTCACTTCATCACCCCATGTTACCTGTGGGCAGAGGCCGAGGATTTGTTCCACGATATGAGATGAACTATACGCTAACAAATCCTTATTTGTATAACGGACAATATTACGAATATTTTACACATCTGGTCGAGCGAGATTCAAAGCAGCAAAAATCGAGAATACATAATCGCCAAAAATCAACAAGTAGATCTATTTCAAGAACGAGGACTAGATCGGGTTCTAGGAGAAAATCTAGAAGTATCTCCAGATCGCATAGTAGAAGACGCAGCGGTTCACGCTCCAAGAGTCATGATCGAAAGTCGAAGTCAAGATCCAGATCGAGATCACGTAGATCAAGATCACGCAGATCAAGGTCACGATTGCGCAGATCGAGATCACAATCGCGCAGATCGAGATCACAAGCGCGCAGATCGAGATCACAATCGCGCAGATCGAGATCACAATCGCGCAAATCAAAATCGCGATCGCGTCGATCGAAGTCTCGATCTAGAAATCGCTCTAGATCGCGTAGTCGCCGAAAATCGGCAAGTAGATCTTGCTCGAGAAGGAAAACAAGATCAAGATCTAACTCTAAAACGAGGCATAAGAATAATAAATCATGTAGTAGATCCCAGTCAAGTTCCAAAACGCGTCCTTCTAGATCCAGACGAAATTCAAAGTCTAGAAGTCGCTCCAAGTCTCGCAGCAGAAATCATTACAGGAACAAGCGTGGCAAGAGATCGTCTTCTATTGTCAAAGTTACACGAGCGAAATCACGACCCACATCACCCAGACGAAGATCACGCAGTAGTTCTTGGTCTTTGCCAAAATCACCAGGTCGTAGAAGTTGCTCCTGGTCAAGAGCTGCTTCCGCAAATAATGTTAACGAGCAAGACGTGAGCAAGGAATCCGAAAAACTTATTCAAGAAGAAACAGCAAAGACAGCGAAAATGTTAAGCGCAGAAGCGAATTAATTTGGCACTTGATTTTGTTAAAGCATGTCAAAAAGAAACATTAAATATGCAACTATACAAATAAAAAAATAATCATACTTTTAGTATACTTGCTACACAGTGCGAATATTTAAAATTTTTCTAATTACAAAATGTAGATAGAACTTTCTCCTTGTACATAATGTGTAAATAATTACGTTATGATGCGGTTTTTCTGTATATTTTTGTATTTAAATTAAACTTTTAAAATGTTTTTATTCTACGTTTACTTATATGACAAAATGAATTGAATGAAAATCTTTAAAAGCATAAATTCAAAATAATTAATAATGAAGATAGGATAATAGTCAACGTTAACGTATCGAAATATGTAAAAAAATAGAATAACTTTTTAAAGAAAAATTTTGTTTATTATGTATTGCATTCCAATTAAATTGCAAGATTTCTTAAACTTTGAAGGACAAAACTAATATATTTATTGGTATTATATCTTGATGATTCTCGATTCGATTTGCATTCGAACTACCTATATATATATATATATACAAAATGATTCTATCAGTAACTAAGTAATTAGAGTAATTAAGATTCAACTATATGTCTCCTTAAATGGATTCGTACTTTTTTTGTGTAAATCATTTTTTATTATTCTATATATAAAAATATTAAGATAAGTATTAAGATAATCGGAAATACATACTTGCTATATATTTTATATTAATTTTATTAAGTACACAAATATACTATTATAAACAAATATACTATTATACAAGCATTTATTTGAAAAAATATCAATAACGATAGATCACACTAAATAGAATTTTCTCTATAATTTTTTTTTATCTTTCGAAAAAATTGTAATTTGGCTTAGTTGCTAGAATCATCTTGTATATACAAATTCTTGTTAACCAGTTACATTTCGTACTATTGTTGAAATTGCAATAATATAAATTCGACAAAGAAGCAGAGTGTCTTTAAATAAAGAAATATTATCACAATAGAAGATATTTAATTTAACACAGAAGAAAACCGAATGCACATAAATATATAAAATAAACAAATACGGCTTATTATAATACAAATAATTACAATACAAAATATATTGCATTATTTTTATTAAGAATTTCCTTGATTTATGTTTTCCTTGCTTGATCTATTCGGCTTAAATGGGAAGATATATTTGAAGATGATAATATTAAGTTTTCTTAAATTAAAAAAAATAAATTTGTCTCTTACACATTTTATTATTGATTTTTTAATATGTTTAATCCTTAGTAATATGATAATTTGTGGCATTTTTATTACATGATAGTTCCTCGAATTAATTTTCATCATTTTCACAAGTAAATATAAAAATTATTAAAAGTAATTTCTATCACTCAAATAACTTTCAAATGACCTTAATATTGACTTTGATCCTCAAAGAGATCAAGATCATCTTTTCCATCGCTCGTTGTTCATTGAAAAATTATTCAACATCCTGAGAATATTCGCAAGAAGAGATCTCTATAAATTATGTCTACATATTGTATAATTGTTCATATATATATATATATTAATTGTGTAAGCGATAAAAAACATGTTAAATTCTACAATCTAATTACTACGTCATTAAATTTTTAATCTTTTCTATTCACTTTTTTTTTTCTTTTCGTTATTATAGTAAACTATAACAACGCCAGGAATTAATTATGAAAGGAGGAGGAAATCAGGAAATAATAATAAAGATTTAAAACACAATCCTTCTGACTTGCAAATTTATTTGTTCTCGGCATGAAAACGCGTTGGTTCATAGACATCGTAATAGTTTATATACGCGCGTTCCGTCCTTCGTTAATAATGATCGATCAGCTTCGTGATTAACGCTAGTTTTTAAAGAGTATCGACCGGGCCCTATTTTTAATATTCGCGGGATTCGCAATTTAATCGGTCGTTTAGTACCATGGCGTTCGTATATTTTCTCTCCTTTAAAAATATGCTACGTTTCTGTCGTCGCTATTATAATTAAATACACGTGACGTATGTACATACTTCCTCTCGCATTAATCGCACCCCACATATATTATAGCAAACTCGTCCGTAATGTTCACCGCCGTTGATGTCGAATCTCTAATAATGGAAGATACTTAATCGTTCTCCGTCGAAAAACGTTCTCTCGCTTACAATTTTACTTGGGGTTATACTTCCTTCCCTCTTCGTCCTTTTCCATTTAATTATCCCCTAAGACAGTTGATCCTATCCTCGGAATTGATTAGATATTGACTACTTTCAAGATTCGTTGCGTGGGATTTGTTCCTTAAAGCGACGCGGACGATAGCATCTCTGTCTCGTCATGTTAAACTATTAATCATAATTATAATAACTCCTCTCATGTGGCCGTTAATTATAATTAGCAAATTTCGACGCTTCACCCCTGAAATACTTTCTGTAATGTAGATTTTCGTTTTCACTTACGCGTGCCATCGTTTATATATAATTCCGTCATACATACATCTACACAGACAATCTGTCAAAAACAGATTTTACAAAGTGTACACTACAAATTTTGTCGGCAGGATGCCAGCGGAAATGTGACAGAATTTAGTTAACGAAATACAATGGCAGATGACTGCAAAAATCGAAAAAAATTGTTATCACTTGGTTACCATTTAAATGATATATTCCATTTAAATAATTGCAAAATGACGAATTCTGCTGGCAATTTGTTGTCAGATTATGTCGGCAGGCTCTGTTGGCAAAATTTATAGTCCTTGGCTATATTACTAGACGCATTGTATATTTTACAATTTGTTGATTTCCAAGATTTGGATGTATATTGTACTATGATCCAATTATTTTGCTGTAACTGATTGTAATATGTAAAGATAATAGTTGTCTATAAAATAGATGTATTTTAATGGATGTATCATTCACTTGTCGTTTACAATATCCATGAAAAATATGAAATCTGTTAATGCTAGAGATAACAACAAGAAAAATATTTTCTGTTTCTGAATGTTACAGAAATATCCTTTTATTTGTTCATTTGTCATAGTGAACTTTAATTTCAATATTACATGACACTATTATTTAAAGGCTCTCATAGCTATCGTTGTAGTCGTTGTGTCTTTGATTGTAATTTTAATAGAATATTAAAAAAATATATAATCCTTTTTATTTTATAAAAGTAAATCAATATTTAATGAATAAAAACTGTGTTTTTATTAATTGAAAATATCAATTCAAATAAAAGAGAAAATTCTATTTTAAATGCAAAAACAATAATAATTGTTTGTATTTTCGGCCACTTAAGATGAATCTATCGGCGCGTCTAATAATATGGCCACACTATAATAACGGAGGCAGATGACATCAATCTATAATGTTTTGCACAAATTTGCTGGCATTTTATTTATTTATTTATTAGGATAAAAAATAATTATATGTGTATACATATCCGCGCAACTACGTGTAAATGAACATTACAAATAATTAGAAACGATGCCAGCGACAAAAGGATAAAATTTAGTCGACTGAAGCAACTAATCGAACTATGAAAAAAAAAACGTGACCGTTATATATTATATAATCGGCGGCGAAATATCTATTCTCAGTATTCATAATACTATACTTATTTTAAGATTGTCTTAAGTAATATCTTAAGATACTGATGACAATTTTGTGATTGGTTTATAATATCTTAAGATACTTAAAACTGTTCTTAAATATAAGAACCGATTATATGAATACTGCTCTAAGGCTGGATTGTTCCTATCTTTCAGAAAACTTTGATTCATTGTTTTATGTCTCTCTTATGTCCTCTTTTGTTTATCCAGATAAATTATCACATAGTTTATCCGAAGAGGGAACAATCAGCTCTATAGCTGACTTTAGATAATATATTTAGATAATAATCTCAACAATCGCTTCTTCTTTGTTAAGCATTCAAAGAGTCAAGTCTCGGATTGGCACTCGAATGGCTATGAATGAAAAGTAAACCTCGCTAGGAACCGGCAGCGGCCGTCAAATCCCGTAGGACGAGCGCTATCGTCTGCGTGAATATTTTTTTTTTTTTTTTTGGTAAAAGTGTGAGAACCTCAGCGTCGTTACACTGTCCGAGTCTAGGAATCACAGAAACGCTTGACCGTTTCGACAAGCGATGTCGCCGCGTCTCTCAGCTCGACGTGAGGCATAGTTATAATCATATATATTACGCCTAAAAATATATTTATATGTATGTATATATATGTATAATATATAATTTAATCATAAAGATCTGGGAAATTGGGTGACATTCCAAAGGGGTTTCGCGTTTTCACAAATTAAGGACTTAAAGCTCCTAAGATTAAGCAAAGTATATGTCTTATTCGAAGAGCCCAAAAGAACGCAGGGACTCGGAGTCCTACGTGTTTACACTTTGGACTCTATTCGATTTAAAAAACTTTTTTTTCAAAATTACGCTAAAGTCGCGAAGACAGCGAGTTCCCCTGAACTAACTCTCAAGAATTAAAGTTTCCGCAGAATCGAAATTATAAGGATTTTGAATTAAAAAATTATCATTCTTCAAGATTCGTAGTCACCTCTATATCTCATCATAAAAAAAAGGATTGTGAATACGAGTACTGGGCGTTCCAGAGATCTAACGAGATTCTGATTTCAAATCCGATTCCAAATTGGTCCAAAAAAATTCGTGGTTGAAAGAATTTATAGAATTTATAGAATTTAATATTGGAAGGTGGATAGTGGTTAATTATTTATTTTGAGTATTAAAACACTGTAGTTCAGTGCTTTCAATACTTAAAATATTAAATTTTTATTTTTGTAAGGGTCGGATTCGCCGCTAGTCCTGGGACGCTCTGCGTATGTGACGCAAACATGTTATATTTCCGTAATTATACAATTATAACTATAAGAACAATTGTTCAACCGCATATCGCGTTTATATGATTCTCGAGCAACGCTGTAAGTTTTTAACACGACACACCCTGTGTGTTACTTCCTCACGAGCTCGACCTGTTGAGCCGACTCAATATCGAAAGGATACACAGAAGATGCAGCGTAGAAGTCTTTCAGGAGGAACCCCCCACTCCTTCGTATGGGGGTGATCGCTTTGCGAATCGTCTAGGTTTTCGAAGTATCGATTACAGCATGAATATGAGCTTGATAAAGGAGAAACCAATTGGAGTCTAAGGATCGTCGATGGCTATGTATCGTCATTTGCATATGAGTGAATATGAACAGGATATTTGACTCGTTTTAGGAAATACGCGAGAATTAAGAATCACAGAGAATTAAGAATCACGATGATTCAGGCCGAAAAAAGAGCACACAAATATCGCTGTGAAGAAAATTGATTTTTTAAAATTGTAACTCTGTAACACAATTATGATATTATGTAAGCTTCCTCTCTTAAAATATTTTGTGAGATAAAATAAAATGTTTACATGTACATTTTTAAAGTACTTTGGCTCTTTCACTTCAGAAAATTATGCAACTTGTCGAAAGTACCCCTACAACATGAAATACTGCTATAATAAAAGATAGCATTAATAATTTAATGATGTAGTATATTATAAATATTGCAAGAATATTGTAGAAATGCAATATTTATATATGTTAATATTTTGTAAAGGGTGTTGCAAGAAATTACTATAACATCATAATTCAATTATGTGTATGGATTATGAGATTCACGCAAAAATATTATTAGACACCAAAACTCACTCGAGTATAATCTTTTTCGTTTATTTATATTGAATTACGCATATTATTATATTCCAGAATATTGCAGACACTTTTCTCTTTTACAACATATCTGAATTTAATAAATTAAATATAATATTTAATTAATTGTAATTGAAATTAATATAATTAAAAAAATAGAGTATTTATATAATCAATGCCTTTATATTATAATTTTATTTTTATAAGTACAATAAAATAAATAATATAATGTATTTGTTTAAATTTTTATAAAAATAACCAAATTTTTGTAATATTCTTTGAATTTTGTATTGATGTTTCAGGAAAATATCTGCAATATTTTTATAATATTTTAGAATCATTTGCATTGCAAGAATA
>NW_017259240.1:1114864-1117364 GCF_001594045.1 Atta colombica | reverse complement strand
ATAATGATCGATAACGGAAGAAATGTCAGTTCATCAATATTCATGAAAATTTGAAGCAGACTTAGCGAAGTACTCGATATATACCTGCAATGACGAGAAATCAATCTATTAGCCAAACTTTCATCGTACCTTGCATTCAAAATGTAGCTTGTAATAAGCACATTTTTTACCCGTCCAGTCTTTCCTCTTTCGTTACCTTCATCGTGATGTAGCTTTACTACATCGAAGAACTTGGTAATCATCTACATATCCACGTTATTATGTACTAACAATATCGTAGAGTCTGTGTCTATCAACTAAGAATCCAATATTGAAATTGTTTTATGTTTACGTTTTTATACTTGGCGTGGTCTTCCTGGCACCATAATGCACTTTTAAGAAATCTATATAAAAATATCGTGGAGTTGTCGTGTCCAGTGCGTTGAGTCGCGCGCGAAATAGGAATGCTCCTTGAATAAGGATGCCGAGATAAGAAACGAGGAGGGGAGGAATGAAGAAAGGAAAAAGAGCTCCATGGAAAAACAATCCACAGAGAATTAGAAGTAAATGGAAGGAAGAAAGTGAAGTTCGATACTACTCGGATTGAAAACTTCATTCAGATAGAGAGGTTGAATAAGCGATCATTGTATTTGCACGAACAAGATTCTCTTCGAACACTAAAAATACATTTTGTGAAAATAGATGGTTTTCTTTTAAAAAATCAAAAAATTAAAAAAAAGTTATTTGTCAAATATTTTTCGATTTAACCCGAGATATCAATTACATAAGAAAGCTTTCAAGTTCTTTTATTTATATTTTCGAATAAATGATTCGATATCTTTCAGCGAAATCAAGACGAGCAAAAGATATAAGATTAATAGAAAAAAGTGTGTCGAGATGGCAAAATTTGTTTTTCAGGAAGAAAGAAGAATTTCTACAAATTTTTACGATGTAAATTAATACATGTAACAGCCATTAAAAGATTGTTCGCAAATAAATTACTTTAATTCTTAATAAATTATTATTAAAATAATAAAATAAGAAAGAGTAATGCAATCATATTATATAAATTCTTCGTTTATCAAATAAAATATCTGACAATGTTAAATAAGGAAAGTATTTTCATATATTTGAATAAATTAGCGAGGGTTTGAAGGTTAGAATAAGTATTCTTATAATTGATTTACTTTTTTAAATTTTTCATTTCTTACTGACCTCTTTTATCTGGATGAAAAATTTGTTCAACTGTGAGAAAAGAAGGAGTAGAAGGAAAAGAGGAAAAAGAGGAGGAAAGAGAAAGAGGGACAGTATGAGAACGTTGTGAAAATTGTGTCTGTTTTGGTCCCGTTTCGCATTGCGATTAGCCGCGAAACTACGCTTTCGAAATGAAACGATGACGGACAAGACAAACCAGGTCCCAACTTTATCCGCGTTAATGAGCTTTTTCCGCGTGAGCTTTTCCTTGTAAATGGCCGAGGCTGAAGATTGGCTCGACCGATCTTTCTCTTTTCTCTTCTGCAAAATTCATTGATAGACAATAAGATTAACGTTAACTAAATTTGAGAATTTTACGTCGCATTTATTATAGCAACTGAAGCAAAAGTAAATTAAACGGGACGAAGTGGAAATCAGATTATTCGACTGGACTGAATCTCTTCTAATAAACGTTCCTCAACGATTTTTAAACTTGTTTCTTTTTCAATTTGTATCTCTTTAAATACTCGATTTAAAAATGTATTTAATTTTACGAATAAATATATATTATAAATATATATAATTTTCTTGATACTGGCTTTTTTTCTGTAAATGATAAATTAATTTTTAGCAGCGTTCTATATTCCAATTTCGAATGCTGAAGAGATGAGAGAGAGCCGCTCGAGCTCGCCTCGCAAAGTCCCGATAAAATCTCGGTTGTCACCTGCGGTTGCGTTAGCAAAAGACACCGTTATGCCGAGACCTGAACATCTTCGGGACAAATATCGTGTTGAAAAGAATAAACGCTGCAAAATACAGCAAATGTTACGCACCGGAAGGGATACGAGTCGCGTCACCCCCGATAAATCCAGATCTTGGCTCCAGGCTCTTCGGATCCCGGAATTGCGCGATCGTGAATTCGCGTTCGTGTCCCTCCCGAGACGTCTTTCTGGACACCATCAGTGCTTCCTCCAAACTTCCTTATTCAACGCTTCCCTTTTGCCAAGAAGACGTTAAAGATTCACGAGTTTTGTTGATTGTTTCCAACGAGAAAGAAAAATAGAGAGAAAAATAAATAGACAGATAAATATCCAGATAGCATGGAACGTTTCTGTAATATTAAACATTACAATGTTGCTACAATATTATTGGAATGTTCTATGCTTAAGTGGATGAAGACAAAAAAAGTCAGAAAGATAAATAAAAAAACAAATAAAACATTTATTGTTCTAGGGCAAGTTCTTTAAAAATATACAGATAAACTCGAAAGACAACGTACAAGGAGAATAAATAAATATAAAAATATTTTATTTATCAAGTGCTCTAG
>NW_017259240.1:1114558-1114764 GCF_001594045.1 Atta colombica | reverse complement strand
TACAAAAATAAAAAATATATATTATAATAAAAAGAAATAATGTTCATGTGTTCATGTTAAATATGTAGTGTATATATGTACAAAATTACTATAAATAAACAAGGGAATACAATAATAAGAAAGAAAGAGAGAGAAGAGGGAGGAGAGGGAGGGAGGAAGGAAGGGAGGGAGGGAGGAAGGAAGGGAGGGAGGGAGAGGGGGAGAGA
>NW_017259240.1:1100088-1114458 GCF_001594045.1 Atta colombica | reverse complement strand
GAGAGAGAGAGAGAGAGAGAGAGAGAGAGAGAGAGAGAGAGAGAGAGAGAGAGAGAGCTTATGCTCTCGCATAATCTCCATTATTTTCCATATACGTGAGCGATCATAATTAATACAAGCGTATTTGAACGCGGAGACAATTAGCAACGGTGAAGAAGGAAGTTTGGTGAACACCTCCGAACGAGAAGTCGTTGGCAAATAATTAGTTTCCCCCGTTGTTCTGGTCGATCCTTTTAGTTAAGCCTATCCCTTCGCGTCGCGCCGCACCGCGCCAACTCCGCGCGGTCGCGGTTCCATTGTAAAAAATCTTCAATATCTTTTTCTCTGCCCTTCCCCCCTCCCTTCAGTGGAAACGTAGTCGCCTTTTTTTGTACCCGTGCGCCATGTACAAGTATACATCTAACAATATAATATTCTATATAACCTACGGACGTTAAAGCGAATAAGATCACTTTGCATTCTCTCTCTATATACGTTTTCTAAAAACCCTTCGGATTTTTCTCGCCGGCCCTTAAAGCGCGTCATCAGGCGCCGTCCTAAGGAACAGGATATACGCAACTCAGACGTAAGAACGCGTCACTTTGTACGAATGAGTCTATTTGTTGCCAAATTTAGCGATGTTTTGCTGACGCAGGCATACCAGGAAGGATGGAGTTTCCGATGAATAAAATAATAAGAGAAGAGAAGGAATGTATACGCGCGTGCGACAATATGTAGCTGAAGGCAATTCACGGGTTAGATAAAATTGGTATCACATGCCCGGCTTTAGACAAGTCCGTCTTCTTTTTTCCATTTAAGCGCGACCCACGATCTCCGTTCTTATTTAAACGCAAACAGAGCGTAACTCGCGTGTTCGACGAACCGTTCAAATACTAGAAATTGTGATTTGCGCAGGCCGGCAACATCCAGCCTTTTGCCCGAAATCGAATATTTGAGGACGTTATATTGCCTCGGGCTAAGAACCGTTCGATTTCCAGTTTAGTTCTAGTTCAGTTTAGTTAGCTCTAGACATGAAGTACGAATACAACCCTTTAATGACAACCCTTTAAGCGTATTTACCGTCAAGGGAGAGTAGAGGGAGGGAAGGCAAATGGACGGTTTTACCTTAAGCGCGAGGCTTTAAGAGCCAGCTTAGGTTACCTTCGGGCCAGTTCTTGTCCGCACACGCGCTTCTTGTATACGCACATTATACCTGTCCGCGCTTCACGAGGTATACAGAGATACAAGATTGAGTTTCCTGTGTGTCGAATGTACATTTAATTATTAAGAAAACATTTATTCAGGCACGCAAGTTGGGCAGGGGAGCAGCGCGCAGCTAATGGAAGAAGCCGCGCGTACCTCAGGGATTCCCTCCTTCACTGTGTATTCGCTCAATTGAAATCGATTATACGGATTATACGGATTTTCTTGTTTTTTTCCGACCATCCTCAATTTTCCTTCATGATCTTCTTTCCTTGATCGCATACTCTTACCCAAAATTGGCGAGTGAAGTGTCGGGGGTTGGAAGGGATCGACAAAAGTAGGCGACCAAAAGAGTCGAGAGACGACGCGATCCTTTGTGGAAAACAGGAAAGTTGAAGAGTCAGATAATTGAAGGCTCTAATGCGCGAAGAGAACGAATGCCGAGTGATTTTTTTGTTTATGTTAAAAAACACGCACAATTATTACACGTCGAATTTCTGAATTCAAATTTTCTTACGATCATTTGTCGCGCCATTCTAATTGGATCTTTGGTCGACTTTTTGAGGAGGGGCTCAAAGGTACGCGCGGAACGCAAGAAGGCCCATCGTTAGACGAGTTTCGCACGCAGAAACAAACGACCGTGTCCGATCGACCCGGCTGACGCAGAACTCCCGCTTAGTGCGGTGTATCCTCAACAATCACATGTATATTTGTAGGTTGTGATTTGTGTAAAAACGAATTGTAAATCTTAACAATGTTGTTCCATATGAAATTTTTGCTCTGCGACAATTAAGAGACTTTTACTTTGAAATTTACAAAAGAGTTATCACTCGTGAAGAGGATGACGCGTGGAGCCGTGGAAAATTTGTATGGCAAAGTTATTTACAAACCTGCTTGAGGAATTCGTTGTTAGATAGCATTTGGTAGCTTTCCTCTAGAGATCCTCGAGTATGAGATTGGATCGTCCTGAATGGCGGATTAAATACTTAAGATAGAATGAGATAGACATCCATCTCATGCACCACCCTAAATATGGCAGAATCAAAAGTTGTCTAAATGATATTCAATCTCTTACTTGAAAATCTCTATCCTCTTCGCGGCAATTGTTTTCAAACTAGAAGCGGGCTTATATTATTGAAGCCACTTCTCTTGAAATGCTAATTGCCTAGCAAAAGTACCAACGAGAGTTCATACGAATGATCATCGATTAAATTCAGCAATTAAATGCGGATTACAGCGGACCGCCAAGTAGCTGACGCAAACAAGGATACGCTGCTCTAGACGAGAGTTCTCACATTCGTTTGTGCGAAGAGCAAGCCTGCAGCCAATCGTAGCGATCATATTTCCAACAATATACTGTATCAATTATGATACATCTAGCCGGCAAGACGCCAGCACCGATCGACAATTCTTGGGCACGGCCGCGAGGCGTGATCGCGCGCAAAACCGGCGAGGGGTCTTAATACGAGTGCTGCGGCTGCAGAGACGAGACTCAGCTGTGCGCCGACGTATCCGAGCCTTGACTGTTGCCTAGCCCACCCATGCCGGCCTGCGAAGTGAGCCTGGTGGCCGACTGCGATGTCGTGGTCACTGTGGCGGAGTGACTGAGGCCGTGATGCCTGCCGGTTTCTGGCACCAGGTGGGGCGTACGGCTGGAGACTGGCGGTAAGACCGGGCTGACCGGCCACGGGTGCAGGGACATGGTGCTGGGAGCGCTGGGCACGCTGCGTGAATGCGGCAGCAGGGGTGAGTTGGAGAGGCTGGCGAGGGGGTGATGCGCGGCGGACACGACGTTGCCGCCGCCGGAAACGCCCAGGCTCGTACCCAACGATATTGCTCCTCCGCCACCACCGCCACCGCCGCCGCTACCGCCGCCGCCGCCACTGGAAACCGCCATAGCTACCGCGGTATCCGGGTGGAGGAAGTTACGCCGTTGCTCCATCCGCTCGGCGTGCTGCGCCAAACAGCGGGTCAGCTCCTCGGGCAATAGTTCCAGCTGGCCCTGCAATGAAGTCAGCTTCTCCTCTAGGCCTACCAGACGATCCTCCAGACCCACCAGACGCTCCTCCACCGCGTCCTGCCGCGTGCTCATGTCCGAGACGATCTCGTAGACGGTGTTTTGTGTCTATCATGAATAAGATGCATACGTTAGATACGTCAACAAGCTTATCGTATCTAGATTCTGTCATTTTTAACGATAGTTCGATATTGTGTTATACTGTTACTGCGCGATGACAACTTACATAACTTTTTACTTATTTACTTTTTGACATTGTCGTCAAAAGTAACAGAATTGAGGTACTGGATGATGTAGAACAACATTGTGTTTACAATCATAAATCGGTTATTTTACATAACTAATCATGAAAAACTTTTCTAAGTAATTACGAATAAATAATAAAGACATTATTGAGTCTATAGAACTAAATTTTTTTGCGACAAAAATGGGAATAATTAATAAAATCCTGATTTAAAGGTCAGCTATTCTATCTAAACAACCACGGAAGCTTTGAAATGTAATCCCCTTCAATCCTCTCTGTACGCTGCTGCAATATTCCATCAAGCTTTACGAGAGGATGCAGGTTTCCCTTGTTAGCACAGAATCTCACCTTGGCCATGTCCGTTATAGTGTTGGCGTTGTCCATCAATTTACGCTGATCCATTTTCACCTTTCTGAGTCTGAAATTTCGAGGTAGTTTGTGATTACGCATTGGCCTAACTATGGTGACCTAATAGGTCTGGAGTGGTATCAACTTACGCGTATATGGCCAACAGGAATTTCCGCTGATGAGTCCTCACGCGTCCGGGATTGACGCGCTTCACCAAACGGGTGTGCTTGTAAATCAGCCACGTTTCCCGCAACACGTTCGCCGCGGCGTTCTTTAACTACAACAGAACAACAACGTTTATTGTCATTCAAAGCTCCCTTCAACACCTGAACCTTTCATCGGTATCCAACAGGGTCTCTGGGATATCATATCAATATTGTATTGGAAATATATCCTCATCACTCTTAAGGCTTTAAAAAGTTTTTCAAGGTTTCCACCCTAGACGATGAAGAGATCATTTATTACGTCTTCAGGGTTATATATATATATATAATTTTATTTATAGGTTAAAAGAATGCCTGCAGGATATATATAGGGTGTACTTTCGTAGTTTGAGAAGGAATTGTTCAAACTATATTCGCTGAGTAAACATTATGTTATAGCAATAATTGCACAATTGTTAACTATGATATTCAATGTCACGATCAATTATTTCTTTCAGAATCTTGAGGAGGGTTGTCTCAAGAAATAATGAAAGTCCTGTTGAGAACATATGTTCTACATGCGTATTTTGGCTTCGTATGAGTGTCAATTAAAAAGAAAAAAATTGCAAGATCACGTTTCTCTTTCGTTAATTACATCACGCTATACGGTATATTGTCAAGGAAAAAGAGTATTACGCTCGTTACACAAATCTTATATGGCCCAGAGAAAAAAAGTATTTCGAGAGGACTGACGTTTGTTTTGTTGCCGCGCTGATGGGATCAGATCGATTCCGCTTATGCAATGACGTGAAAAAAAGCGATATGCGTTTGAGGGTTAAAACAGCGTAAAAAGACCGTCGATACGGTCACGTGTATAGCTCTACGTTACCACTCCTTGATATTTGCAAAGTTTATAAATAAACGCTGGCTAATAATTATTTCAGTAGCCGTATGGTTGAAGACTTCGATCCGGAGGTGGAGAGAAGCGGTCGTACTTATGCAACCACACGTTCACGTCGTGCGGAACATCAATCTAAATCATAAACGAAATATTTCGAGTTACAGTTTCAATTAAAGCGGTTCGTCGGAATATTACAAAAAAAAAAAATATTTTTAGACGTGCCTTTTTATTTCTGAATAATTTCGAAATATTTTTAAAATAAAGTCCGTCTGCCTTCGCGTGCGGTAGGATTGCAATTCGCTGCATTAACTCTTTACTTCTGACATCAGCCGATCGATTATGTCACGATCTGCGGAACATGTACAACGAGTTGTCAAGGGTTTTTCCTCGTAGAGAAATTAACGATGGAAACGTCCATTTTTCCAGCTCCTGCGTTATTCTTCGAATTCTAAATTAGTGCTGAATTTCCCAAGTGACTTGCGGGCTCATTGATTTTGTTTTTGTCTTTAAAACTGAATTGCCACTAAGGACGTAACTTTCAAATCTCGTATCCTAAAGCGCTCGAAACTCCTGTAAGTTTTTGTCCTAGCTCCTAATATTCACTATTCAACTCCCAACTACAGGCGGCCGACTTCTCAACTTATAATTTAAGTTCAATGAAACATGCCGGTGAATTATGGTGTCTATTATTGTTATAAAGTGTCCCAGAAATGGCAAAATTTTCCGTGCGATATATGTATATCAGAAAGCGAGTTTTGCAGCAAACGTTTCATTATCGTGACTTTCTTCAAGCCGCCTTTTTATTTATTTAGAAGTTTGTTAAGATTAAATCGATCGATGTCATGTTCTTTTTGTGATGATGAAGGTTAAAATGATACATTAAGTAGCCGACTTGTTCATCTCAATATAATCAATACCATTTTGTATTTTGTTCGAAAATCAATTATTAAAATTTTTATGCTAAATTTTTAATATATACGCGAGTTAATTTAATCGATTATGTTATTTGAATGTTTGATGTTGAATTCAATATTTAATATTCAACATTTTATGTTTTTATGTTAAGAATAACACAATTTATAAATAATTGAGCAAATTACATAAAAATAATGTTAAAAAATGTAAATTTTAAGATAAATGAATAAAATATGCCCATTTAACATATTATAAATAATAATTTTATTGGAATGTATTAATTTTACTAAAACATATTAATATATTGTAAATGTTTATTAATTTTTTTAGATTAATTTTACTGAAAGAATATATTTCCAATTTGATTAAAAAATGTATCTATATTATATTTTTGTGATAATTTTTATATAATTGCTTTCTAATATATTGTGTTAAATAAATACAGAAATTTAGATGTTTAGGACAAGTCAAATATGTTAAATTTAAAACATTTTCTAACTGCGAGAAAAATGTCGCATTTATTTATCTGAATGGACAATTCGATAATACTCTCTACATGTCTACGACACGCATTTTGTTTGACTCGTTTAATATAAAAAAATTGTGAAAAACATTCAAATATTTAAGTTTCTCGAATCTAAACTTCTCAATTCGGAATTCTTACAGTTGTATAAATTTTTAAACTCTACCTCATGGATTTTCTATGGTTAAAACTTTTCTTTCACACATCTGTTATTGTTCTCATTATATTTTGAATTTCTTTCTTCGAGATTAAATATTCAAAGTTTCGAGATTATTAGGTGATATTTTTAGATTTTTGGATTCGCATTCTCCCAGATTCTCAGAATTCGTCTTTCGCTGTTTCTTTTCCTAGAATTCTAACATCCGACGTCGCGCACTTTTAATATTATCTATCTCGGTACCGCGATATAAAAATTAAGAATTCCGATTAGCAATGAAGGGAAAGTTCTGCCTAAAGGTCAAAGCGACTTCATGCAGTCCGCTTATTTCCGAGACAACCTTACTCGCAGTGGGATACTTTCTTATTACGTGGCTCAGCCAGAAAATTACGTCGCACTGTATATACATAGAGAGTGATATCCATCATGCTCTCATTATGTGCTTAATTCGCTTTCCTGATTCTTGCGGAATACTCTCAGCGAGTATAATTTCGAAACCACCTTTGCAATTATGTCTATTACTGCTACTGTTCTCTTTGGTAGAAACTTTAAGAAATTTTATACCATCTTTAGTTGAAAGCCAAGCATTATCTCTATCATCATTAGAGACTTTTTACCGTAAAAATCAAAACATTAAAAACTTTAAGAGCTTTGCAATTTAAATTTAAATACACGTAAATTGAGAAATTTTTAAAATTTCGCGAGCGTTAATGAGTTCATTAATTGCTCATCAGTTTTTAATCTATTTTATTCAAAATACGTTGATATTTAATAAATCGTTTCATCGTACATCATCTAAGAATAATGGCCAAAAGATGACTTGATATAATTTCTTCTTTTATTACTACTTGTCGTCTTACTTTGGAAACTTATTTACTATACATATCATTAAAAGTTGGCTCCCTTAATTCAGAAACTTGCGCTGGATATACAAGAACATCGCATAGTTAATTGTTATAATACAGAAAAGTAACTTGGATACTTGTAAAATTCTTAGCTTAATCTTCTGTATTTAAATAAGGATAGTTTGAACAAAAAGAAAAGTTACTTTATATCATCCCATTATATTATTTATACATATACATGAATTCTATTTAATCTCTTGTATTTTGAATTACTTTTTTTTTTAACTAAATTGATTTAACGATGATAAGAGTACATAATATTGTATTATTATTTTAAGAAAATTTCACAAAAAGTTTTGCAAAACAAGTCCTGCAATAACAAGTCAAATCGAAAATTGAAAATCAATTTTTCTGAAGCTTTTTGACAAGCTAAATGAATGTTTAAACAAAAAGTTTCAAACAAAAGAGCAGACATATATCTCTTCATTATATCGGTCGATACAAAAGTGGTACGTACTATTGTAAGGCTATTATAGATTAGTATAGACTAATATAAAACTAGTATACCAGTTCTCTTTATAAATTCCAAGTACTTTCTCTGTTCGATCCGACTATTCGCTAATCTTTTACAATTTTTTTACGTCTTTTTCCAATGTATATTTTACAGTCAATAATTTTAAATCAGAATATTTCTGTTGTATTAGGAGTCTGTTATCATTTATTATTTTACATCCGTTAATAGCATTTGTTATGTAAGTATTGCATTTCATCGCGGCAACGTAACTCCCTTTTCTCTGTATTATTACAACCGCAAAGCTACTATTAACACAAAGGTCTTACAGATGCAACGGCTAGGACGGAACGCCACAGACAATGGCCTTACCCTTTTCGTTAATTGTGTGTCCATCATAAAGTTGTGCACGTGCTTCTCCGCCCGCGTAAGCTCGAGCTTCCTGGAGACGACTGCTACCAGCAAAGCAGTGCACCCCGCGCCCTGAAATTTCGAGAAAATGCAATTTCTCGTGAACTTCTCTTTCACATGAAATTTGTAGATCCTGAAACTTCCACTTTCCGCGCACTTCTTTTAAGAACCTTAAGTATATACGTCCGTTTTCCGATCCCTCAAGCTGAATGTAATGAAAAAAATCGTTTTGTTTTATTCAAGATATGTCCTAACAGCTTCTTACGGTCCTTTGTAGGTTCTCTAATCTTCGGAAAGTCTTCCCTTCGAGAGTAAGAAGTAATCAAACTTAAGAAGTCTGATCAAAAGAATATGGTGAGTGAACAAATGCGTATGCCATTGAGTTAAAAAATTGAGGTCACCGATAAAAAGGAGAATTTTCCAAGACCTACAAAAAATCGTAACAATTTCCTTGTAGAATAAGTGAAAAAAAAATGAAATAAGAAAGAATCGTTTTCGTTGACTCAATGCGATATTTCGATTTGTACAGTATTTGTATTTGTACAGTTCGATACAAGTACACATTTCGTACAGTACACATTTCGTATACTGAGAAAAATATTCTGGTTAAACCAACAGAAAGACCCAACCAGAATGGCAGATTTTGGTAAGATTAAACAGAATTTTTCATCTCGCCAAAATGCTATTCTAGTTGTATCGTTTCATTAAGTTTAACGAGAATATTTTTTCCGCATGCGGAAAAAATTTTTGGTATTTGTGAGACTAATTGCATGATTTATAAAATTATAATTGCTTTCGGGAACATATATTTTCTTTTGGCATATATAGAACATAATTATTCTTACTTAATTAAACATAATTATTACTAATATTACAACAATAATAATTATGCAGCAACAAAAATGGAACTAATCATGCAATTGTCACAAATACTAAAAATTTTTCTCTCATTGTCAGTATAATTGAGAGAAAAGTTTTTGAAAGAAAAAAAAAATTTCAAATAACAATTTTTATCATAATAGAGTTATTAATTTAGTTGATTTTTATTAGGTAAAATCTGTCTCATTAATCACTAAATTATCTGTTCAATTGTAAGGAAACGACGTGATTAGAGAGAATTGTTTTTCATTTGCTGTTTGCAACTAATAGCAAAATTACACTAAATGCAGATTAATTTCACAGAATTTACGAGATGCATTTACAACATTATATACTCTAATATAGAATTAAATTTGTATTTGTAATTATAATTACATGTTACTATAATTATAATTGTTGCTGTAATGTTAATAATAATAACTGTATAATATAGAGTTCTATCAAAATATATGTTTGTCAACCAAAACTATACTAAAAAAGAAAAGATTGATTGAATATAGCATAGCATTTTATTGGCTGCAGCAACCTGCCAATCTTTTCTTTCATTATTACATCATAAAAATGCAATTACCTTTTTCATGAAACAGGAACGTTTCGGAACGTATTGTAAATTATGTTCGTGACTGAATTTCCGAAAACAACTTGGAAAGCGGAAGTTTCCGAGGAATTAGCTCGTGTTGTTGGAACTAGCGCTGATCAAAGCTTGGCGCTAACCACGAGTGCTAACGGATTAGTGGGGAGCGTGGCTGGAACAAGATTGGGAAGGAAGAGATGGATAATGGATAGGGAAGAGTGATAATATAATAAGGAACGGCTTGGGCGTTCCCCGAGGGAACGAGTGGATGTGGCGTTTATTGCGTAGTCTAAGCAATGGCCTTAATGACTAGCGGTTACCGTGCGATCGTAAACTCGAAAGCGCCGAAACCTGATGGCGGTGCACAAATCACGGACAAGCGATCTGCAACTCGGACCGGCACACGAGCGAGATCGATCGATTGTCCGCTCAGTTAAGTGACGCTCATTACGCTTGTCCAGCAGTAATGAAGCTTGGAGCTTAATGCACGAGTTACATCGGGTTACATGCCTGCGGAGTCGTGCGTCTCAACTCGGTTGCGGTCGCGTATATTGTGCCCCGATAGTTTGTGGTAACTACGGTAAGGATTAATGACCGGTGTAATCGACAATACGGCGCGTAATCCGACAATCGTAATTTTCGATGTCCTTATCAAAACAATTTGTTAAGACAAGTCGCGTTTAAGAGAATTATTGAGAGAAAAATGTGCGGTATTTGTGATTATAATTGATAATAAATAAAATAAATAATAATTTTATTGTCATTTTTATAATTATTACTGCAATAATAATAACTTTATATCTATAATTCTATTAAAAAATCATATTATCATGATGATTTCAAATTTAATAATAAAATCAAGATGAACAACTAAAAAAAATAAATATTTTTATGTATAACTGTTTGTATAACATTTGCTTGCAATTTATGTGATAATAACAATTAAAAAAATGTGTAAAAGAAAAATAAAGAACAATTATTTTCAAAATATATGATTAGTACCACTATATAGTTAAATTATGATAATTGCAATCATTTTTTTCTCTCAATAAAGAAATCCAAATATCTCTTTTTTTTGTTTAAGAAAATAATTTTAATTAAAATAAAAATATACAATTACTTTCGAATTAAATCTTTCCTGCAACAGCGTTACATTTCTCTCGTGGATCGTCGTTGTACGCGACAGAAGACGCTTTATCAATGTTACCGCGTTTCTATTACAGGATCAACGTCGCAAGTAATGTATTAAATAATCGATAAGAGTTTGCGAAAACGGTAAGAATCTCGATTTGTATAAGCTAGTTTATGTTTTGCATTATTCTCATCCTTACCATCATTCCGGTGGAGACGGCTATACCTCGACCGCAGTATGTATTGGGCACGATGTCGCCGAAACCGACGCTCAGGAACGTGATGGCGATGAGCCACATGGCGTTGAGGAGATTTGCATGTTCCTCATCGTGGAATCTACGGTAGCGAAATGACAGATGTATTACTTTAATTAATTGATGAAGCATGCGTGCGAAGATAAATGTCTTGATATCTTACCCTTTCTAGACCCTTAAACTCTACGAATTGAATATTTCAGACCTTAAAATACCTTATTCGAAACTTCAAGACTTTAGATTTCTAAACGGATTGAAAGTTATAGATACTCTATTCAGAAACAGATAATCTCTTTTCGAACTATCCTTAAGAGGATATCGAGAATAATTAGATTCAGAGCACCGTGTAATTCCTTTCGTGCATTACGCGCTTTAATTGATATTACATTGTAAAATGGTCATTTCAAGATATCTGTTTTAATGTTCGCGATATTAGAAAGACATTACGATTTAGATTACGGAATTCCTTGATTCTTCTTTTTATTGGCGACTCGACTATGTTTTGTCGTAACCGGTGTTTAATCTTCACCGGAGGGCTGAGCGACCGCTCTAGGGTGGGCTACGGGTAATGCAGAATGAAAGACAACATGCTCCCCACGAGATTCATTATCGGGCGCAAAGAGGATTGAGATGACAATGCGAGCGACGTACCAGGCTGTAATCCAACGTCGTAAAGCGACTTTAACAACCTCGTTACATGGCCGATGTTACATGATTTCGTATTCGACTAGTAAAATCATCTTTTAGAGCTCATTAAGGGTTCCGGCTTTCGATATCTAAGAGCCAACTAGATCGGTTGATTATTTCGACTTCGCCGGACAACAAATCAACACAACAATTGTAATCATGAGATCCTAACCAGGATTACATCACTGTTGATTGTTGTTGGTGTCGTTATGTGTCGTTGTGCAGCTTTTTCATCATACAAAATATCTGTGCAACGATAATGTCATCTATCGATATATAAAATAGCACCTTAGATAGCAAGCTGTTACTCGTCATTTTGATATCAAAAGGACATTAAAGATGTTATTTTCATGTTAAAATAACGTTAGCTGCTGTCTGAGAAGATGATATACATAAAGAATCGTATATTCTTCACTAAGGGAATAATAACGTATGTTCTATCAACAAATATATGGTTGACAACTAAAAATGAATTGCATTACTCATTTTTCTCCGCTTGTAGCAGCATTTTTCATGTCAAATATTAATTTGTAATACAACACTTACAACCCATACAATAAAAATTTTGGCACTTGTAACGTTTTGCCATGACACACTTCAATTAATATTATTAATTAACGTAAGTTAAATGGATTTTACAGAGATCTAGTATCAGTAACTGTATTACAGATTTTGGTTTCATCTTCGGAAGATTAATGTCTTTAAATCGTAGCGCAATAACATTTTATTATCGTAACAAAAATTAACGACAAAAAGGAAAATCTTTTCAATGAGATTAATCCGTGTAACGAACTTTACTCTTCCACTCTCCCACTTGGTTCCGATAAAATTGATGATTCGCGCTTGATGTAACAAACGGTCCACTCCATAGAAACCCCATAAAACGGATTATTTTCGCAGTAACGCTGATTGTATGACTGATTGTTGGCCGCGTAAATCGTTTTATTGTCGTGGAAATTTGCGCGGCTACGTGCAGATGCACACTGAATAAAATATCATTTGTATTTCGTGACAATTTCCGGTCCCATAATCCGAGAGTAAAATTGGCCGCGGGGCCCGCACAATGTATACGTTGATGTGAGAGCAAAATTATCAAATTGATTTTTTAATTTTGAATTTAGATGCAAATACGCAACCGCAAATTCGATAATCTCGAACCGCACGCGTTAGTTGAATAATACAACCTCGCTGGTCGATATCATATACGATTTATTTTGTAAAATGATTTGGAAATATTTATTTAGTTTTGATAAATAAACATTTTACGCAGTTTACGAGAAAACTGACAGCAGCGGAAATTCATAATAATGATTGATAATGATAATCATGAAACATAATTTATTACTATATGATGCACTGAAAATCATGACGTTAAACTTTATTAAATACCACCAACAACGTTTACAAAATAGAGATTTAAATAAATTTAATACAACTATTACTATAATGTTTCACATGATATATGTTTGAATTGACAGTAATGGAAATTGATAATGTTTTGCCATAGCACAATTTATAATTCGTAACATTGTAATTTGTAATATTAAATTTGGCTAAAATATCGTTAATAAATTATTAACAAAATGGACATTTGAAAAAAAATTACTTATTAAAAAAAAAATCATTCTATTAGATATATTTTTTATCGGTACTTCATGTATGCGTCGTATTTACGTAATAAAATAAAAATATAAAATTATCAGAATAAAAATTAAAATTCCTTTCGTAAATACCGTTTCATTTGCTGAAACATTCCGCGAGGCATTGCGATGTTCGAGATATTCTCGTATTCATTTAGCATACGTCGGAAATTTATCGGAAAACCGAATGTTCCTAGCATTATCGAGTCATATTATCATAATCGACTATCGAATAAAGGTGGAGGGCGATAAATCAAATACGAGCCATTTCCGAAGATTGCCCTACGAGCAACAATGAAATAGCCAGCTGACATTATCATGGTTTAAAACCGTTCATCCTGCACCGAGGAATGCAGAATGTTAGAAGCAGCCAGTAACACGTCGACACATATTTCGCCAAATGATAAATATTTCAGTTAAGGACGTGGGTGGAAAATCCTCCCATCATCCATTAAGAAGAAGCGAGTGGGTTTTAGAAGACGGCAGGTAAGAAAGATCCTTTTTCTCCGAGCTATACATAGCTGTAGGGATCAATGGCAGACACCTTGTATCGTCTGGTGAATTGATTATTCCTGAAATCGGCGCAACTATTTATGGCAAGAATTTAATTATCAGTCAGTCTCTGAGATCCGCTAAATCTCCGCGATCGTCAGCCAGCAACCCCAATCGGGGATTCCGACCCGCTTTGGCGGAAGGATGCATTGAGATTTATTATTACGGCGCGGTAGTGCGACGGACGGACGCGCCATTAGGTCGTAGATCAATCATCGTACGCAAATGAGTTGCAACCATAGAGCTGTGTATGATTCCAAAATGCACGTGTCATGCTGCTCTTCCTCCATTCGAATAATGGATCGCGTGGATAAAACGAGATCTGTTGCCATTACTAAGTTTCAGTTGCTATATCGCGTAACGTGAAGAAATCATATCTTCCTAACAAAAAATTTACATCGAGAGAAAAGTGTTTAGTACTTGGGATTGTAATTGCATGGAAAAATAATTATGGTT
>NW_017259240.1:1090989-1099988 GCF_001594045.1 Atta colombica | reverse complement strand
AATATATATATATATATTATTACTATATAATAGTAATAATTATAACAATGAAGCTCTTAACTATTTTACCATGTAATTATAATTACAAAATATTAAACACTTTTCTCTCAATGCAATACTAAAAGCAAAAAATAGCGACCATTTTTATTAGTATATCCGGTAAATACAAAAAGTGTAATTGAACAGTTTTATTCATTTGAAATTTTCACGTTAAAACAATATTTATTTACGTATTTATTTGTAACTGTAGATTTCAACAAATATTTATTCATAAATGTTCTATAAATAATTTGGCGAGTATTTGTATATATTCAAATAAAATGTGAATTAAAAAAGAAAGCAACTCTAATAAGCAACTCTAATAAGCAACTTTTTCTCCTAAATAATAACTCCTTAATAATAACTAATGACTTGTAGTAAATATTTGGCTTTAGTGATAGAAAATCGTTTACTATTTTCATATTAAATTTTATCATATCAGCTTTACTTTTATTTCCCTACTTAAAATTTAAATTCGAATATAGAATGATAAAGATGTTTATCCTCTCTTAACAAGGTCGTCAGAGATTATCTGTCAGTTTCTGATACAAACGCATCTATAAAATGTATTTTCTTATGTCTTGATTTATTTAAAAGCAAATGTAATTACTTAATTGCTTATACAGTTCGTAAAATATTTTGCCTTCGAACTTCACTAAAATTGTCTAAACTATGTTAAGATGAAAATGAGAATTATTATCTATGTTTTTACTAAGGAAAATATTTAATGTGGTTATGATCTACAGAGTAGGAATGAAAATGCAAATTAAAGATAATCATACTTACAAATATATTCATTTAAACTGAATAAAAAGTATTTATTTGTTTTTCATACATAAAAAATTATATTCATACTCTCGTATTCATATTTATGATTAATTCATTTATTCGAATATTGAATATTGGCTACACTAGTTTTGATAGCATCGGTAGCTAGAAAACTATTATAGACGTAGAGAATTGAAAAATTTTGATTAATGAGATTTGATATAATAGTAGAAACAAATGACGAATCCATTATTCTTTAGAGTCAATGTAACCCAAGATTTTATCGATGCAAGGAATTACAAGCATGGAATAAACAATAGTGACATATCTTCTATACATAAATAGGGTCGGGTTCTCTTACCTCTCGCACTGTCGCAGTGTCCATGAGGCGATGATCCACAGGGAGACCATGAAGACTAGCAGCACCGTGCCCGGGCAGATGGTCATCAGGGTCTTGAGGACGAACCTGGTGTTAAAGTTGATGCGATTCAAGGCCCCTATGCTCCGTGACGACGCGTCCGTGAAGAGTTTCGAGTGCAGCAGCATCACCCGGCAGATGAGGTAGAGCCTGAGGAACATCGGTAGCGAGAGAGTGACGTCGTATGGCACCCACTTGGAGCCGATGTCGCCGTTCTTGTTCGCCAGCTTAGTCGTCCACAGGAAGTAGTACTCGCCCGGGATCGGGTGGATCGCGCAAATCGCCAGCTCTACCGAGATTTGCGCGATCCGCTGCCAGGTCATTGCGATCCGCCAGTCGTCCGCGCAGTTATCGATCATGAACAACTGTCGCCCAACAAAAGAAAACGGACAGATAACAAGAGAACACTCTCACAACCGGAACGTGTCTGTCTAATGTCGTCTGAAGTTTTGTGTGCTTAAATCGGAGAAATATTTTTTCCTTAGAAATATATCCATGCAGAACAAACAGTCATGATGATATCAAAATGACTCCAAAATAATAAAAAAAAAAACGTTAGATTCTTTAGGTTTCAACGATAATAAAAAGATAAAAATTTGGGCGCTGCAATTAGTGCGCTAAATATTTAATAAAAAGATAAATTTCACATATATCGAAACTAATGTTTAGCATTTGATCATATAATAAAAGAAGATACATTTCGGTTACTTTCTTGCCATTACTAAGCGCATGTAAAAATAAATATTGTACAACAGTCATGAATGAGTTGCATCATTAAATTCTTGTGCAATCTGTCTACGAAATTTTTTTCAGCCAAACTCTACTCCATAACAAGTCAGGGAATATTTATCTCCTAACTTAGACGACTGGATAGTAATGAAAAAGTTAAGTCAAGACGCAAACGAATGTGTTCAAATATTAATATCAAAAAAATTTGGCAATCCTCTATAATGGGAAAAAGGGAAACATTGAGAAAAATTGGTAAGTATATATATATATATATATAAAACCATTTATTTTGTTGTGATATGTAACTAATAAAAACTTTTTTATTTTTTCATTTGTATTCTTCTAATTAAAAGTTGGTTAAAATAACAAAAAATTGTGTTGTAATCAAAATTTGATTAGACTACCTAAATTTTTATTAAAACAACGCAATTTTTAAATAAAAAAGTAAGAAAGTTTTTTGTTAGCTGCATATCAACAAAATAAATGGTTATACCAAAACATTTCTCTGAGTGGTATATAATATTTATTTAAAAGGAAAAAAACAATGGTCAAAGTGACTAGACACAGTTAAAAATCAAAGAACGAAACTGAGTAAACATGACGGTTACACGTCTCAGTGAAAACTTTTTACTGAGATATATAACCATGTTTACACATTTCGTTCTTTGATTTTTGACTACAATGTTTTGGACACTTCGACTGTTTTTTTTAAATATTTATTTTACGCCTTCTTTCACGATGCGAAGAATTGCCTAGTTTTTTAATATTTGAGTACATTCGTTTGCAATTTTGAGGACTCAATTTTTTTGTTACCGTCCAGTTGGTGAGATGAATATTCGATCTCTGTCTTGTTATGGAACGAAGTTTGGACGCAAGAAATTTCGTAGACGGATTGTATAACAATTTTACTAATGATTATTGTTTCTATTTTTATATGCGCTGATGATGACTAGAAAGCAACTAAAACGTACGTTTTTTTATTATATAATCAAAACATTAGTTTTAATACACGTGGAATTAAATTTTTAATTAAATATTTAACGCACTAATTACAGCATCAATTTCTAGCTCTAATTTTAATTTTTGTATTGTTTTTATTGATTTCAAAATGATTATAAAAGATCACTTTTCGATTTATTTTAATGTATCATGTTGGCATGACTTGTTTGTGCTGCTGGATTATTAAAAGTAATCTATAAATTATTATTTAATCTATAAATTATTACTTAAAACATTATTTCTGTATTCAAATATTTAAATAATCCCAAAAATTATTCGGAGGAATATTTGCTTTTGTAATAATATTTCTAATATTATTCTCGATGAATTTAAATACTTGAATATTACTTTGATAATTATTCTGAGGAATATTTAATCAAGAGACTCTTTTATAATGATTATTTTACATGTTTTTTTTTTACGTTGAAGATCTCGAGTATTTACTTTCCTTTTATTGAATATTCCAATGAGCTTTCGACAAATTTCACGATTAATATGTAATACGACTGAGAGTTAATTAAAACATATTATTAACTGTTCAGTTACTCGTCGAAGCTAAAAAATGTCTATTAAACCCGCCTATTTCGCATGATTGTTTGTCGAGCGGACAGATAAATGAATAAATTAATGCTCAACCCTTCAATATTATCATACACAATATTCAAAGCGATTTTTCGGTACGTCGACTGATATCGATTGCGCGAAATTGCCAATCGAGACAAATGAGTCTACGTATCCCAGATACGAGAGCTTGCTCTTTGAGCCTCCAGCCCGATTAATATGAATTCCAGCCGCTTTGCCCTGACTTGATTAAAACGCCGCGCCACGTATTCATTGTTTATCGCCGTTTATCCCGTGCGAGAGAACACGTCGTCGTAACCGTACACAACGCCACCGCCATTCCAGTAACAAATCATCCTTAACTCGGTAACGATCCTGTCAGATCTAAACAGATCGTGTTAAAGGACCCTACACACTACAAACACACGTATCATTCGAGGCACGTAATACGTGATTTGTATCGTGTTGTGATACGGATTTTTGATTTCATGGGTCTTCGACGCCTCGGATTTTTTTTTTCCATTTTCATATTACTCGTTTTCTTTATCCGAAAGATTTTCACGGATATAAACGCACATTTCCATGTATTATTTGTAATTTTTTACTCAACAATATAACTCTAATATAATACATATGTTATATGATACACGTGTTATGTTACAATTATAATGTGTAATAGAAACAGGTATGTATTATATGTAACTTGATGTTTACTGCGATTCATTATTTTTTATATTCATTTTTTTTTATATTCGACTCGCGCACAACATAAATAAACAGTAATATTACATTAATATTATAATTTCTCATTCAACGATATAAAATATGTTGTACAGTATAACAGTTATATTGTCGAGAATGAAATTATAAATTCATATAATTTTTTCATCATAAATAATCTAGAAAATCAGCTTCTAAAATATTATAGCACTTGAGAAACGTGAGAATGGTATGCAGATCCAATCTGACTTCATTAATTACTTATTACGCGATATCAGATTACTATTATCGGAACACTATGCGGGAGGTCATTAGGACTTGAAGTGTCATAAATCATCCCTTAAGTTTCCCCCGCTCTAACGTGTCGGTTAGAACCACACGATTTTAAATTTCGCCGCTTCGACAATAGAGTTGTTCCACTCTGAGGATCTTCAGGATATGATACATCCTCGGGATATGATACATCCATCACGAGATGTGGAGATCTTTTATATCTTAGCGATATCTCATCCACATGATATATCGTGGATACTTTGCAGCCCGTATCTCTCAGCCAGCGCTGAGGCTATGGAAGATGCGACCCGCCAACGTCGTGAATAGATTAGTATAATGCAGTGGGAGTCCATTTATCCGGTGGAATAATCCGGAAGATACGAAGATTGTCGCGCAACGTAAAAAAGTGAAAAAAAAAAAAATTTACTGTGTACCGTGAAACTGTAAAAGATGGGATGTGCGACACAAAGACGGTTGACGATAGCAAAAATGCAAACTGCCGGATGCGCGCTGCGTGTATTTGAGGGTCTAACTGTAGGGTCGGCTTGAACATCACTGATTTATGGACTACATGAATCTATAGTAATGTCATACCTTCTAAACTTCACGTTATCTGAGCGGCTGCAGAACCGTGGATACCCTATAACGAGCTTTGAAGTAAGAGGCTATATAGTATTACAGGATTTTGCGATGAGGGCAAAGATACACAGAATATTAATAGCAAATTTCGTGGAAATGAATAAACGTTAAACTTGCGATTCTTTTTTGTTTTATCAAATTTCGTCAGCACATAGAGAGAACGATTTTTTTTATTAAAATATCTAAAAATTTAACTGGATACAGATCTGAAAATAATTTTATTCATTGTTAATTTATAGTGTCAAATTTTACCTAATATTATTGCTTCTATTTAGTGTATTGTCATTTTATACTAATACAATAATTAAATTTGACGCTATATTATGGTGTCAAATTGACATTATATAGTCAATTTTTAAATTTAACCAAATATAGATTTAACAATGTTGGACTTCAAAATAATTATATGTATAGAATGCTGAAGCATCTGTTGATAATGTTGCAAAGATTTTTAATATTCTAGTAACTAGTTTGAGTGTCCCTGTATACGTACTTTAATGGTTAAATCAAATAAAATTATTTTCAAATTTGTATCTGAATTTTTAGACATTTCAGCAAAATCATTCTTTCGGTGCAGTTTATTGCGATCATTCTTTTTAAAATTTTTTTCTGTTAATTCTTTTTGTGAGAATCGACATTAGTAGAAATCGAGGACTGTTAATAGCTCATTATTCAATGCGAAATTAAATTTGACAAAATCGATGAAAAATTTATTCACGAAAAGAACGGTTTTGTTGAAATATCTAAAAGATATTAGCTAGATTTGAAAATTTTGTTGCACTCAAAATAATTATATAGGATGCTCAAAGTGATGCTGGAATATTAAAACTTTTTGCAGCTTTGCTCATCATGTTTGAGTTTCCTACATAATTAGTTTTATCTAGCAAAAAAATATTTTAAGATCTGTACTTATATACTAAAATTTTTACATACTTCAGTACAATCATTCTTTCCATGTATCTATAAAATATGCAGAAAAATACATATACATACTTATGTATGTATATATTATATATACGAATATATATGGAAAGAATTTTCTCTTAAAATTTACTCTAAAAATATAATAGTTGTGGTACAATATAATATTTCGAAGATTTTTATCATGCACTTCAGTAAAATTAATCAAACTTATTTAAAATTAATCAAACTTATTTTATATTTTATTATATTATAGTTTTATTAGTGAGTAAGAGAAATTTACAATTTTTCAAAATACAATGTTGTCCCACTACTATACATGTGAAGGAGCACGGCAGTGCCTCACGCCATATCTTATCGCTGAGACACTCTCTCCAGATTTTCAGAGTAAATTTTAAGAGAAAATTCTTTCTGCTTACACACACACACACACACACACACACACACACACACACACAAGCGCGCGCGTACATGATATTACAAAAAAATCTAGTGAAAATGAACAATCAGAAAATTCTGATCATATCAATCAAAATTCTGTTATTTCAACTAAAATTGTAACAGACTCGACTAAAAAATTATAATTAGTCCATTTTCAATTGAATTCCAAACAATGTACAGAAAAAGAGAAAGAAAACGTTATTTATTGCGCTTTGGGACAAGTCCTCTCAAGCGCAGAAACTGTCTTACAAATTAGAATTAATAACGTATAGAATTTATTTAAATCAAAAACATGAAGTAAAATAAAGTAGAAAATAAAAATAAAAATAAACATTGAAATTACAAGAGAAAGGGAGAGAAAGAGAGCGAAAAGGGAGGAGGTGGAAGACGATCAGAAATCTGTGCGAGCGACATTGATCGGAATGACGTTTCCCGAGGGAAGCCTCCCTTCGCTTCGTAGTGCCAGGTGAATCCCGGCAAATCTGCGCATGCAAATCGTTGATGAACGACAATCAACAGGTGCCGAAAGGTCAGCAGACTATTAGGCTCCAAGCCAGTCGTTGTTGCCGCAAGATTGCGTGAGCCAGCTTGATACCCGGGCTGATCATGAAGTTGTAAACTCTGTTTTATTCTCATTATTTGCAATTACAGACACCAGATAGATTCCAAGTTCTAAATTATTATAAAATAAATAAATTAGATTCTATATGATATAAACCATAAATAATTTCATCCCTGAATTTAATTGCTAATATATATCAGAACTATGTTCATAGCAGGTGATACTGTAAATGGTGAAAATAACAAACAAAATTTGAAATTGTTTCACATGTTCATGTGATCGATATATTGATTGAACAAACAACGATTCGAAGTTTTTCCTTAAAGAGAAATCGACATGTTTCAAATATTTATTATGAAATTGAGGGGTAACTCATATATAAAATAATTTTGTCTTTAAATGATTAATGCCATTTTCATCTAACAAATTACGTATGAATCTAATATATAACGGATATGTACTGAACTTTATTGAATTTGAGCTTTCCGAATGATTTTCTTTTCATGGAGAAAAAAAAACAGAAACGCGAGAGACTTGCTTCGGTCCCGAAATGTCGCCACATTGATTCTCCTCGAATTGCAGAGACACAGCAATATCGAAGCCACAATATATCGCGGCGAAATTGCCTCGCGTAACGACTACGAGCCTGACGAAAGCGTTTTTCCGGCACATTGAGCCAAAATTATCTATTTTGAGATACGCGAGGAATGTTGGCTATCGTCTTTCTTTTTGTTCACGCTGCTTCGACATTCCTCAGAAACACACTCGTGATAGACCCTGGCTGATTTGCCGCGTTTAAAATTAATCCCTTTTCTGTTAAGTAAAATTGGCACAACAATGCAAACTTGCTAGAACATAAACCATTCACATTAAAATCTATTTTTTATTCATAAAAAATTAATAAATATTTTTTTCTCAAAAATCTAATTGATGAATATATTATACGTATCTATATAAAAGAAGAAAATATAAATGTTTCAATTTTGTATTTGTATTGCAAAATTATAAGTAATCTGCCAAAATAGAAGAAGAATTTAAATTCTGTGCGTAATTTATATCTTTATATTCTATAAATTAAATTTGTATCGATAATTTTATCGAAAGACTATCCACTGAAAGGATAGACGCGCATAAAAACAAAAAAGTTGCTGAAAATCTCTTTCTGAAACATGAAACGACTCGCGATGCATTGCCAAGATTTTTAAAATTCTATACCCTCGCTAACATGAAGTTTATGTACAGAACGCTCGTTCGGAGCTGCTCGAGAAATCGAATATCTAAGTTTTCACACACCCGCTTTCTTGCAAAATACTCGATGAATAACGGGTGTCTTATGGCGACTTGAAAGACGGTCAATATTTGAGTTGACGCTTAAACGTTTGAGCCAATCCAAGCTTTGCATGATTTTGCGAAGCTCGCTTCGGTGCTAGCCATAGATATCTCATTAAAACAAGTTCCAACTTGGTCGGAAGTGAACCAAGAGCTTAGCAAAAAGACTTCTTTTTTGCCGGATATAATAATGAAAAGGTTTTCCTTTACCCCAAACCCATCATTATTCTCTGTCATTGTTATGTTAGATTATCTTTTAATTCGACATAACTGAGTCGAGAAGTTTTTCTCGCCTTACGTTTTCAAGATACTATATGTACATTGTTAAAAATAAAATGTTAATTTTAAATTAAAAACATATAGGATTTTCTGAGACATGCAAAAATGTTAAAATTAACATTTGTTAATTTTGTTAATTTTAACACTTTTTCATGTCCATTATACATTTTTAAGTTAAAATTAACATTTTATTTTTAACAGTGTATTCTGTGTATAATGAAAAAAAAAATATATATATATTATAAACGTATAAATATAAGTGATAATACATTCAAACAAAAACACAGTATTAAATATAACTATAAAGATGACAATAAAATG
>NW_017259240.1:1082860-1090889 GCF_001594045.1 Atta colombica | reverse complement strand
GTACTGTCATTTTTATTGTTGCCATTATATTTTTTTTTCTGAGAGATTTTTTTATAACATAAATATATAATATAATATTTATACACATATTTATATTTTATAATATGCTTATAACGTCATGCAGTAAAATATTACAGTTGACTAGAACGTTTTCAATGTTTTCTGTGTTACGAAGCGTAACAAGTTGAAATTTTTATTTTGAAATGACTATAAAAAAGACAATTTATCTGCAGTTTACGTGATAAAAATTTATCGTTAGTAGAACTGACAAAAATGAATATTTCGTAATAAACAGCAGTTTTCTTGGCAAGTATCCCATTATTTTCAAGTCGCTTAAGTTTGCGAGATGTTTTTTTATTGATTGAAAAGGACAGAGTTTACACATTTATTCGCTCCAAACAAATATGTCGCTCACTCGGAGTTCACAGTTCAATGATTTCAAGACAGAGATCCCAGATAACGTATAAATAATCAGCGATCAATGACGTCGCGTCGTGCATCGAATAGATAAAATTTTACTGCCGGACGTAATTGACCTTTTATTAGCGCCGCATTAACACTTCATATCTGTGAAATCGCGTTCGCGATGGCGTTTCGATTAGCGTTGCATCGATTTATCCACGATTTTGGCCGGACCGGCATGATGATTGTATCGTTTAAATTCTATAATCACTCGGGCGTAATGTCGCGCTCGGAAACGCAAAAACCGATTCGCCGCTGCGAATTACGCCTCCCAATTCCGGATTTATTTTATTCCCAATTATTTCTAGCCATTTAGAGTCGCCGGTAATTTATCTACGCTTCTAGTCATTTATAAAAGTATTATAAATAATAAAAAGATTCTTTAGCATAAAAGGATTTTAATAATGTGCGCGCGGAACACCTTTTAGTTCTTTCTTTTCAATTCCGGAAATTTTATTTCCAATTATTTGTAGTCATTTAGAGTCGCCGGTAATTCATATTTATGTCTTTAGCAATTTATATGTATGAGCAAGTTATATTGTATGAATATAATAATAATAATAATCCTTAGCGTAAAAATATTCTAATAGAAACAAGTAACAATAATGCGCAAGCATTTTTTAACGAACATTCGATACATAAATTTAAAAAGACAGGAAAACATATTGTCCATCTTTTGATTCTTTCAAGCTCAATTTTGTTGAAAAAGGGACAATCGAGCGAATGAGTAAAAGACCAATAACGACGATAACAACTTATATATCTTTTGAACAGTTGGAAGAGGTGCGATATTTTCTGTTTGAACGACTTTTCGTTTCAAGCTTTCTTTATTTTATTTAAATATTCACTTATTACATCGTAACAGATGTATCATACATACCTGAACTTCTAAGGCATGGTAAGCAAATATGAGGCCAAGCAGTATCACAGTAGACACAGAGATCAGGGTTTTCAGTGCTGTCGAGAAAAACGAGGCCTGAAACATAAAACATTTTTGTATATAAATACATGCAAAATAATAATGAAGATATTTTAAAAATATTTTAAAAATATTTTAATTCTATATATTTATTTATTTTCATATAACATTTATTTTTATATTTATCATTAATCATATGAATAAAAATATTTTACAAGACTGTTGATTCTTATATAAAATATAAAGATATTTCTTTTATTAATTTAAAAAAGAAAAAGTTGCACAAATTTTTATAGTAGAAATATGTGTTTAAAAAATTATGATATTTTCTGTCAATTGAGAGATAAATTGAAATGAACGATCGTTACTTTTAATGTTTTACCATTGAATTATAGATTAATAAAGATAGAGGCTCAAAGGCATTAGTAAATTAATTATTAAGCTTCAATTAACCGTAGAAATATCAAACTTCAGTTTTGTAGTTGATTGCTCACTTTTTAGACGAAATATACAACTTTGTAAAGTTGCTTGTTGCCGTAAAAGACCAGTACTTCTTCTAATAACGACGTTCGATTTACGATTTGATCAGCAAAGACGCAAACATTTTTAATGATCGTAAAAAGTATCGCCATAAAAAAATATTTTAGAACAAATTAAATATTTTACTAAATATCCTACAGAGAAATTCGGAATATTGCAATAAAATGTATTGCTTTAAATGCGCTTTAAATTGCTACGCATATGTATACACTGCTACAAATTCTTACGGTAATTCGAGCGCCATTTATCCTTTTGACCTCGACGGAAATGTATCACGTGTAAAAAAGCAAAATAAAATCAAAATATTGAATAAAGGCATCGCAATTAGCTGATAATTTTGGGACATTAATTAGCTGACAATTTTACCTACATACCTATATCCTTTCGTAAGTTATATTATAAAAAAAATCAATACTTCAATATTTCTTTGCTTAGGAAAAACTGCGATCGGTTGTTATAGAGATTAATTTTCAAAAAGCTTATAACTCAATCAGAATATGGCAGAGCATTGGGCCTATCTCATCAACTCTGACTCTCATCAATTTAACTTAATCAATTAAATTTCAATTTGCTAACTGCAAAACTGAAAACATAATTTCCTGGCACTGTAAACCAGGAACAATTAAATAATGATTATTATTGCTGCATTCATAGGATAAAGTAGATAAAATTAATTGTTTTAATTGTTTTAATGCCACATATCGTTCTTCATAGTTATCAGAAATTTATATTTTTAGTTTTATATTAAGGTTGATATTAAAATTTAATCGACTGACCATGTTAATTGAAGTTGATGAGACTGGTTCATTTTCTTTTTTTTACTGTATTGTTAATATATTAATAATATTAAATTGTATGTAAAATAGTTTGGCGCCATGTATATTATTTACGAGTTTTAAGAAAATAAAGGCGACTGATTTCTCTTATCCCCTTTTTGTTTATTGATCAGTTTTTGACATTATTAATGGCAATTTTCTTGTAATCGCAGAAAATGGTATACTAGTTAATTTTTTTCTGTGGTTAGTTAATCATTATTGTAGCAAATAAAATCACTTTTGTAAAAAACGAAAAATAAGATTGATCAAAATGAGCCAAGATTAGGTGACAGTCAATTTTAGTTTCTTTGAATTGACATGTTCCGAAAACTTTCTTGCTATAGTATTTTACGACACCCTACTACATGTTTAATTTCTTAATAAAATATACAACTAAACACTTAAAAGTTATTCAGAAATTGAATAAATAATAATCAAACAGATTAATTTCAACATATAGATAAATCTTTCTTCTACTGTTCCAACAGAAAAAAGTAACATTACGTACAAGAAATCACTCTAAGCAAAATCAAGAGGAAAATAAAAGTATTCTTGGAGTATTTTCTCGTGTCGATTTTTTCGTCGTCACATCCGGATAAGAGTGAGAAGAAATTATGATATCGCGTTAAAATTCCAGCGTGACGTGCTATGCGTGTTATAAATCTTACAACCTTCCTGAATTTATGTGATTTTCTGACGTTCCTAAAATTTAAAGTACAATATGATATAAAAGAATAATAAGAATAAAAAAAAATCTCCATTATTTAACATAAATATAATTGAAAATAGATATAACAAACAAGAAGTGCAGAAAATAGGAAAATTAAAACGCTACAGAATACAATACTAACAAAGTACAATACATTCGATTTTATATTTAGGTGTACACTTCTTTAGATGTACAAAAACAGCTCAATAAAAATTATTATATTAAGAAAGTGACTGTTTCGTTATAATTAGATGATGTGTTAAAACAGAGAAACGAAAATTGCTCGTCAAGCAATTGGATCACCGATTATGAAAATTTCTCGTTGTTCTCTAGTGAGAACATAAAGATATATAAAAACGTTTTATATATATTATATATAAAAGTTATCAAAGCTAAAAAATTTTTAAAACATTTTTTTGTAGAAAGAGGACCTAAATATAAGATCGAAACATGTATTGTACTTGGTATTATATTCTGTAGTGTTTTAATTTTCCTATTTTCTGCAATTCTTGTTTGTTATATCTATTTTCAATTATATTTATGTTAAACGAATAATGAAGATTTTTTTATGTTTTCTCTTATTAGCCTGTTATATCATGTTGTACATTAGGAGCCCTATTATTTTAAGTTTTTAACTCAAAATTTAAGAAAGTTAATTCCTGACGAGATACATCGCGACATTTTTAAGTTTCGTAAATAGTGATGGCACGTTATTTCCAGCCTCTTGAGAGTCACGTAGCATAATTTCCGCATATGCATCATCGGATGCACTCACTTTGTCTGCCTACACCACGTAACGTAATCTCGCAATACACAACGACAGGCAAGTCTAAGCTCATCTGAGATGTGCCCGAGTTTAAAGTCTACAGTTCGTCGCTCCTTTTATCTAGCAGTTCTTTGACCAAAACTCATTCAAAATTTTAGTCCAATATAAAGTACCTCAGTAATTAAGGCTTGATTAAAATTCGCTTGAAGAGATCCAGTGAAAATGATTGGAAAACAAATTATTAGACAGAGAATTTCTCAGCGTGAAACGAAATCTTCACGAATTATATTTCTGTTTGTTACAAATTTGAGCTGAAACGTACGATCTATTTTTATGTGTTATGTTACTTATTATTTTATATAACATATCTCTCTCTCTCTCTCTCTCTCTCTCTCTCTCTCTCTCTCTCTCGCCTGTGCTAAATGCTTTAGTAACCCTGTTTTCATTTAATTTTGATAATTTGTGATTGGGGAACTGTGTTGAGATAACTGTCATTCTCGTTAATGCCTAGGATCTGTAATGAGGAGATAGCTGTTCATTCAGAGAGTAGCTCTAATGCTTCTTGCATGTTACACACATGCATAGTTTACTCAGTGTTAGCATGAGAGCGGTTTACGAGATTTTCGATGAATTGTGGATCGCAATAACGAGCTGCTTTCCGGAAGAACGACGGCAACAAGCTCGCTGGCTGGGCAAAGCCTCTTCCCGCTATGTAACGTGGAAAGGAATTAAGGATTCGCAAGAAATGTAGGGAGCCAGTCTGAACGTTAGTTGCTCTTTGCGAAATTTTCTTTACGAATCTCAGAAACAATACTCGTTTGCGAAATGTATTTAAACTTAAATGATCTTATTATGAGCCACTCGCGTAATCATGTTTGAAACATCAAAGAGATTATTCTCATTATGAGAGAGAGTAGATTTAGTACGCTTTAGTAAATAGAATAAAAGAGATCTAAAGAACAGGTATAAACATGTAAATGTTTCGTCACATATAGTTTAAGTTATAAAGTTTCGCTATAAAGTTTCGTTATAAAGTTTTGCACTATCGCTCATGTTGAAATTTTGTTTTATTCGACTTAAAAAAGGTAACATTTTTTCTGACACTCGCGGAGTTTTCACCTCTGTCAAATAAAATTTTTAAATGCGCTATAAATGGATTAAGGGATTAGGAATAAAATATATAAGTGCAAAATTTAATTTTTTCTCGCCCAGATTTTTCAAGAGTTGACTTTATGATTTGACTGTACGATGTTCGCGTGGATATGCGTCATTGTTCTTGAGACTTCTATTTGATGCCGTATGTTTGTACTTCAGGTAAATAATTATTATTGCGTTTTAGTCGAGATAGCTACAAGGAAGAACTTTCCTTCTTGCCGAAACTAGTTTGTCGGGAATTATCCGACGAGTATTCGTGAAATATTGCTCACATTAAATTGTTTAATCTTGAAAGGAATACTTCAGACAGAATACTATCAGACAGAATAACTGTAACAGGAATTAGAAATAAATACAACGGGCATCATTCCAACTTTTCCTCTTTGTAAGACAGAATAAAAGTCAGAATGAAGTTTAACGTTTTATCTGTCAAGACGATTTCGAACTTCGATTGAGCTCTGGAAGATCCAAGTCGAGAAATGCGCTGCTATTTATAAAATATGCAGAGTCAGATGACAAAATAAATCATACAAAAAATAAATATAAATAAATGAAAAATATAAAAAGTAACTTATATAAAAAATATATAAAAAGTCATCGGTACTATCTCCTAAAGAGACACCCCTGATTTATTAGGTGTAGTAAAAAGAAATCCATTATTTTTCCATTCAATTTCATGTAAAAATAATGGATTTCTTTTTACTACACTTAATATTAATACTTACTAGAAACATGATCTCTTTCAATAATCAGAGAAATAAAAATTCAAGTTTATATATTTGTGGTTTATTTCTACACAAAATCAGTTAAAAATGAATTCTACAAATACGAAAATAAAATTCTTACGATTTCCTTTGTAAAGTGTATCGTTTAAATATAAAAATGATTATATTATTGATATTATACCGTTGTAATCGTTTGTAGTTTCCTGAATTGATTCTGTTTATATTTTTTCTTTCTTTTTTTCATAATATGATTTTAAATATAAAATCGAGGTATTTATCTGTAAAACTGATCATAAATTATAGCGTTATAGTGTCAAATAACTCTACCGGAGTTAAAAACAATTATATTTATGAAAGAAAACCCTCTAAAAAGAAACTGTTGACTTACATGTTTGCAAAGCAGCATAAAGTATGCACATAAATGAACGAAAAACGTTTATGCAGAAATAAAAATATTCTAGAAAATTATATATACATTCACTTGTAGATATTTTGTCAATAGATGATCTGTAAAAAAAAAATATGTAGCATTAATGTTACTGTGTTTTGGAACTCATTTTGTCAGACGCTCATTTTTGTTTATCTTACGAAAGGTTAATTATTGCAAAATTGCAAACAGTATTATAAAAACTACTAATTAATTTAATAATTATAAAAACTACTAATTATCTGATAGAAGACATTTTAGTTTATATTTATATTTCCTAAAATATTATAAACACAATTAATTAAATAAATAAATAGAAATATAAATAAGGACTCTCAATATTAAACAATAAAAATAATAAAGGTTCAGATGAAGCTAATGAGAGTCATACGCTGTTGTAGGTGCGAAGAGATAGATGAAGTAGATAATTCTCAGATGTTCATGGTTATCTTTATTTTATTTCGAACACTTTGATTTTAGCTCACTTTGGAGTCTTTATTAGCGATTACAACCAGATTATAAATCCATTAATTGGACAATACATCCATTGAGAGCAAGTCACTTGCAGATTGGCAGAAATGCAGCATACATTACACTCAATGTGAAAACGAAAAAAGGAAGTTCAGAAATAACGATTCATAATCATATCAATAATTAAAAAAATTACACAGTATATTAAATATATATCGTTCTTCTAAATATGATTTTGTGTATGTACAACATGACATGTCATTTTTCAAAATCAATCTGAACATTTATTATTTTTATTATTTTAGCTTTTGTTTAGAAATATTGTCCAAAAACAAAGTGATATGTCAATATCGATGATCTTCCTTTATTATATATAAATATATGATCATACAATTCAAATACGTTCCATAATTCATTAAATGTTAATATACATACGTATATTAGATAATTAAAATAAAGTATAGTATATAGTACATAAATAGTACATATTTCAAACATTTCTATATTTATGTAAATAACAATTCTGGCAGATATTGATGATCTAGGAAATAGGTTCTTTGGAGCGACAAAAGCAAATTTGACCTTTCTGGTCAAATTATAAACAGCGATTATAGCCAAAACCTGACGAAAAACTTGTCGGCAAAAATATTCAAAAGCAAGAAGGCACATAATATAGAAGGCACATAATATAGTCTAAAGGATATTGCGCATCCACATGCGCAAAAAATATTTTATTTATCTATTTTTAAGTTATGTAAGGCAATTTTAGTATATGTATATACAGAGCGAGCTTAGAACTTAAAAATGAATTAAATTAAATAAAATTTAATCGACAAATATTAACAATATGAGCACAATTATTTATATCTTTCATTTTAATTATAGGTATAAATAACATTTTTTTACATGTATTGTCTTTTAACTTCTTACTAGCCATGTTAATTGTAAGGTTTATATTGCTCGGGCAAATATAGAGAAATAGATATTTGTGTGGTTTCTCTAGTTTACAAAATGTACGAAGTGATGTATTTTCCCAACTG
>NW_017259240.1:1071634-1082760 GCF_001594045.1 Atta colombica | reverse complement strand
ATATATATATACACACATATATATAATATTTAACAATATAATTTCAGGTGAAATAAATGAAACTGTCACTCAGAAATCGAAATAATAGATCTTTGTATGATTGAAATGGATAAGTATAAGCAAAATACCGAGTAATTATATGTTTTTAATCACTTTAGTGCATTATTTAATTATTAGTGAAGTATTTAATATTTTACTTTTTATTGTTTTGATATAAGTAAAGTTACTTTCAAACCAATAAACTTTTAATAACTGGCAATTTTAGTCAGATAAATAAAATAAATTGTTATTCACGAATGGAAGACATTTGCGTAAACTCATGCGTCCTACATACCTATGGCATGGTAATCAAAGTGTTAAAGTGATTGGCACAAGTTATTTGTATAAATTTGAAAAAATCTGAGGACCGTAAACATTTTTTGGAAATATTTTATTGGGAAATTATGCGGATTCTCAAATACAGCAGGGAAATAACGATATTGATAACCATTATCCAGAAAACAAGCTGACATATTTGTCGACAGTTTAATGTCAAAATGTCAAAGATGTTATTTTCACGTCAAAAGGATGACAAATAATAACGTTAGCTTGTTTGCTGAGCAATTATAATGCTGACGCTTCCCAGAGATCCCATCATTTATCTAAAAAACGGTTAGACTCACCGTGAAATGAATTTTGACAAAACGGTCCAATTATCGGTTATCATCCTCTTAAAGATGAAAACAAGTGAGCTTACAGTATCCATATGTGTGTGGATATATCGGGATTTCGCGATGTAATGAATTTACGAAATCCGCTTCATAAAAGCTCGTATCGATACGAGGCGAATGAAGAAAGGATAGCGGGGAAGGATTATAGAAGCTGTGATTCATGAGTTAATGCGATTGCATCTACGAGGCCGATTTTCCTGCCGCGGAAAACTGCCGGCATTTTCGTTCGAAAAACGATTATAGCTCTCACATCGGTGTCTAGAAATGATGCAGAATTTATGCATCTCTCGTCGGAATAGAGAGAAAGAGGGTCTTTACACGGGATATCTTTAGAACGACTTTTCTGTTTTATTTATTTTCTTTTTTTTATCTAATTTTCTTTTATTTTTCATTTGCTTATATCAAGAACACGTCATGCGTGCCATTACAAAAGACAAAAAATATCCGAAGATATAAAAAGAGTTGTAGAGACATAGGAGTTTTGTTAGGGAAATTTTAAAAAGGTCAAGACGTGTAAAAAAGCGTCTGAGAGAGGCGTCTTTTCAAAAGCTTTTACGATGTTTTTTTGAAGTTATAAATGTCTTGATAATTAAGGATATATATGTTGCATCTCAAAGAAGTATCAAAAATATAAGAATTTCATAGATCATTCTATTATGTTTAAACATTTGTATACAAATTGAGTGCAATTATTTTATTGGTTTAAAATTTATGTGTATTTTCTTTGTTTGCCTTGATTCTTATATAAAATTTTACTGTACTTGGAAATTTGATAAGGTTTTAGAATTACAAATTAAATGTGATTTTTTAAAAAGCGCTCACTAATCATATAAGACTATTCCTTCAAAAAACTAATAATAAGTCGATAAGTCCTTTGCAATTTTTTTACAATAGTTAACGAAATTTCTAAAGATTAATTTCTAAAGATTATCAAATAGAGAGTAAAATATGTAAGGCAACTTTAAAATATCTTTCGGTATTCTTTATCTAAATATCTTAAAGATGTTTTTTAAAGAACTCTTATAAAGATCTGTTAAAATTGTTTTATGTGCCGATTTTATACATTCTGCTCATTGAATAAAAAAAATTGCGAAAATTGCAAAATGGTAAAGGAATTTTATGATTAGTGGACGCTTCTTAAGATATTCTAAGTACTGCTAAAACTAATAAACATTCATATAAAAATGCATTTGGAAAAGTTTCATTGGAACTTACCACTTATTCGTTTAAAAATTATTTATTTACCTAAAACTGTAATAAAAATAATCATTTTGTTGGATAAAACTATTATAAGCCAAATTATTTATTTTGTTTTTTGCAGTTAGTTTGAGAGTGCATTTATGACAAACATTTTTTTACTTGATATTGAGATAATTGACTTTTTTAGCTAATTTTCATTTTTGGTTGATATTTAAAATATTCTTTTTATTAAACATTTAAAGTAAAGATATTAAAAATTTCTCAGCAAATTTTGTCAAAAAAAAAAACGATTTCTGAACTGATCATTGCATTTCCATATATCGCAACTTATACAAACTGAAATGAATATATCGATTCGTCTGGAAATCTACGGCGCCAATAAGTGCTATAATTAAAAGCGACAAACTTTTCAAACGGATATAAATATCAGTTTTCCTAATTTCAGTTCAAACTTTCGGGAAACAAACCCGGAATTTCGATTGTAGGCTGAGCCGCTGGAAAAAAATGAGGAGGGTAAATTCTGTCGAAGAGAAACTTGACAAGTACGACATAAAAGTTTATAATTTTTAAATTGTATAATGAGAAATAATATATCCCTCCCGAAGTTGCGTGTCTCGTTTTTCCCCTCTGAATACGAAATGTTTCCATGCTGGCGAAAATAGACTCCCATGAAATTTTAAGCGGATAATCCCCGTAAAGGCTCAACGATCGATCAGGACAATACGGGGAACCGTGCCAAATCTACCATCCTTCATTTCCCTTTTGGCAATTGGCAACTTCTCTTTGTTTCGTATCATCGGGATTCTCTCGATGTTGTTCTGGCTCGGATGCTTTCAGACTGCCATATATTCGTCCCGACGTTGATTATATTAGCTTCCGTTTCCAGCGTCGGCATTCATACGGAAATGGCCGACGGTTATGTATATCCCTCTTCTGTCTGTCTTTCCTTTTTAATAAAAGTTCTCGCAATATAGAAAAAATTTTAATGATATTTTTTCTTCGATTTTCCAGAGACACAATTTTTATGACAGTTCTTCGGTCGTTGAGAATTTTATGGCGTCCAATTTTATTATTCATTTTATTATTCAAACCTTTCAATTATTATCCAATAGAAAAAAATGTTTGATATTTGTGACTATATTGGTACAATATGATAAAATAATTATAGTTAAAAAACTAATTTTATATAATAAAATGTTTAAAAGTAACTTAAATTTGCATATTTTTTAGAACAATAAAAATTTTGGACCGAAAAGAAGGCTCAAATTGCAAACGGAGGATATTTTTTTCTTTCCTATACCTAACATTAATATCCTCGTTTCTTTCTAAATAAATTATTTTTTTAAGAATTTTAAGCACGACGATATATATGTGAATACATCAAATGCGATAAAGAAAGCCATGCTCGGTCAAAGTTGGTTAGGTAATATTTTTCGCAATAAATTTCTTTCTAATTCAATTTAGAGAGGATTGTTAGCGTTTCAGAATGATTGTGTTGAAACCGAAAGTTATCGGCTCGCAATGTCATATCTGAAATAAATTAATTTAATATAAGAATATATAATGTATTATTCAAAACATCCAACTTTGACCAATCATGATTTTCTTTATCGTATTAAATTATTTTTTGTTAATGAAACATTATATACGCACGTTTCATTGCTGTGTCAGATTATTTTATAAAAATATGATTTTATTAATATTGCTGAATTCACATTTATTGCACAACATTACGTGTATAAAATCTTTTACATTGCAAATATATACGTTACTTTGTAATCAAATGTATCAGATGTTGTATTACTTTTTTATTTAACCTGTATTAGTGTTTCGATTTTTGTAAAACGGATGGATATTCGAGATCCACCCTCGCGAGAATCGCCAGCACGGCGCGCGTGTTAATATCGCTACATCACGTAACATCACGGGACTCGCGGGATATAAACATTCGTCGAATGCTGGGGATGTGCGCGTTCAAGAGGTTACTATAGCGACGGCATGATCTATTCGTGCGCACATTCGTGCTTCCGAGCGAGGATACGAGGCGACGCGACGACGCCGTCGTTTGTGCGGTCACACCCTGTGAAATTAGCAAAAACCACCTTTACCGTTTTTTGTCCATCGGGGAAAAAAAAGAGAACTCAAGCGTTAAGACAACGGCCGTGTCAGTGATGCCGTGAGTTTCGACGGGCGGACTTCTCTGTCCTTGACAGAACGAAAATATGTACTCGTGGAAGGCGTGCGAATTCCCGAACTTGATGAAATCCATAAACGTGTCCGGCATATCTGGCTCAGCAAGGAAAAAAAGAAAAAGATGAACGCGAACGTCATCGAATGTTAAATCGTTCTTTCTACTACGTCAATCGGATTATTTTAAAAGATATTTGAATAAAAGTTGAAATGAATTAAAAAAAAAATAGAAAAATTCTATTCTGTATTGATGATGTTTCCAAGAGTCAAATAAATGCTTCTAAAATTTTCAATTGTGTGTATTTAAAATTACCACTATAAGATCTCAAGATTAGAGATTTTTAAAATTCAATGAATAGCATGACAAGAATAATTAAATCTTTCAAAAAATATCGATATAAATTTAATATTTTAACACATGTAATAAATTTATTATTTTTTATGAAACAAAAGAATGTAAAAATAACTAACTTTAAGACTTTCAGCAATTCTTTTTATTTTCGTTTTCCAGAGCAAAGTTTCTAAGATAACTATGCGTAAAGTACTGTTATAGCCAACCTACCTACTTAAAGGTTAAACCTACATTGTGATAATGTTAAATATTACAAACACCAGGTTGTAAATCTGTACTGGTTAATTCTAATACCAACATGGAATTGAATTATATAGACACCGTCTGGTGTTAAATCCACACCAATATTTTTTTAAGTGCAGAAATGGAGGGATAGAAAAGGAAAAGTTATGAAATATCCTTCGAACGGAAAAAAACGTACGCGGCATTGAACTTGAACTTGAACTTTACAAACGCGTCAAAATTATACAATCAACGCTTTTTATAATCCACCAATAAAACCTACTGGCGCGACGGGATCTTCAATTCCCCGCGTGTTTTGATCTCTCGTACGCCGATTTACTACATGAACGGTTATTTATAGTCAGTTATTTTGGATTTGGGTTGCGTTTAGCTGATGTTGGATACTCATTCGATGCACGTGCGCTCCGGCTTTGGAAATAAAAATCAACTACAGTTGAAAATTGCTTTTCACAAAATATGCACGCGCGCGACATAAAATATTTCATCAATAGAAGTATGAATCATGTAAATTTGAAGGATTTGAAGTGAAATCCTTTCTCAATAAAAATTCAACGTTATCAATAACCTTCTTTTAAGGATGTTTTTCAATCTTTTCTCATAACACAAGAAATTGATCAAATTAGGAAAATAAGTTTATAATTAATATAGACATTCAAAACATTTTTAAAAATATTTTGGTATGATTGGTATAATTTTTTTTAAATAACTCTCTCAACATTGAATTTTGGACATTGAATTTTTTATGAAAGAGAAAGTTTAAATAATTTTATCGCAAACAAAACATAAAAATTGTGAAAAACTAGATTTATATGAAGAATTATTAAGATTTGGTTGAGAGAGGGGACCTTAGACAGACGTATATATTCATAAATTATATATTTTTTTAGATTATTTATTGCGATAACCTTAATGTCGATTAATCGATGTCACGGAAAATAAATCAGGATTTCTTTTGACACTTCCAATTACTTTCTTTTTGGTACTTCTTTGCATTTTGTTCATTATTCATTATTTAAAAGATGGCAATGATTACAAAAACTTCTGTAAAACTTAAAAGATATAAAAAGTCAAGTGAGTCCTTTCTTTTCTTTAAGCTAGAGAACTTTCTTAAGGATGTATCAGATGTATAAACTGATAAACTGTTAACTGTAATTGGAAATTTATGTCTGTATAAAAATAAATATTATGTACACAAGAAACAATTCAATAAGGTATAATGTTTGAATTTAACAATACAATTTTACAATTTCAATAAAAATTTTCTCATTTTCTTCCTTATCTATTCTTTTCTTTATCTTAAATATTGTTTAAAAACATATCGACTTCTTATTGAAATAATTTTTTATTCAGGTCTTAAATCAAAGTTAAACTTTTTGTATTACTTATACAAATATAATAATATTAGAAAACTGTTAACCTTTTCAAACTCTCATTTATATTTATTCTCATTTATTCTCACATACATTTCTATTAAAAAGAAAATGTTTAAAATACTTCTTTAATCATAAATCTCGATGAATTTTCCAATAAATATTATAGCTTAATTAACGGAATTAATTCTCGAGTTGTAAAAATTATGAATCAACAGAAATAGAAATTCATTTTTTTAAATTATTTAATGCTCTTTCCTACAATCTTTGCGGCAACTAACAGAAAGTGACAGATAGGATTTCATTTCTTTGCAGTAGTTTATAGCAATACGTCACACGAATACACTCTCGCCTACAGATTATAAAGCGATCATCGCTCAGTCTCCTCCGCGTGATAAGGAATGTCTTTTTGTGAAGAAGTCTGACAAGGAAAAATAACACGGGGGAACTTGAGTGAACCCGCGATGTTCTGACGCGCTTGAAAAATTAATCCGCTACAGGAAAAACGTTTTTTCAATATCAAAGGAGAAGAGCATCAATAAAGGAAAAGAGAAAGTGTGTAGGTGAAGAATTGACTGCTCTTTTGAAGTAAAGATAATTATTCAAGCTCTCCGCGACTCGTGTTTAATTGATCGACAAAATAAAGGTCTGACGGAAATGTCAAAGATTGAAGATTTCGCAAGGGGAAATTCGTAAATCGAAAATCTAAAAGTTCAAAAACTGACGGGAAAAATGTGGAATTTTATTTGTTCGAGATAATCTAGGCCGATCAATTAATCTGATATATGAAAGCTGTATAAAATTGAAAGCGTAATAAAAATCAAAATGTCAAAAGACGGGTTTGATCTTAAAGATGTAATTACAAGGAAAAGGCAATTTTTTGAAGATCGAAATAATCAAAGTTCTGTTTAAATATGAGAAAGTCGGATAGTTTTAAAACTTAAGAGTATAGAAAGAATCAAAGTATTTCAGAAACATGCGTTTGATTTTAAACGCATAATTAAAAGAAAAATCAAGTGTTTAGAATTATAAAGTCAAAAGAAAAGATTTTGATAGATAGATATTGAAAATCTCTGATTTTAAAGTTTCTAAAGGCAAATCCGAATTCGATAAATGCAAATCTTTGAAGATCGAAATAAGACTGGCCTGTCCGAATATAAAATCAAAACTACATAGTTTCGAAAGTTGAAAGCGTGGGAAAAATCGAAGTATTTGAGAAGAGTATGTGTTTGATCCTGAACTAGAATACAAGAAAGAGTTGTGGTTCAAGAAAGATCAAGTTGAGGTTAAAATTTAAAGGAAAGTTCTCAAAAATAGAGTTTAAAAATCTCTGATTTTAAAGTTCTAGAAAGTCTAGACTTTGGCAAATCTGAAATTCTAAGAATGTAAACTTGAGGATCGAGATAGTCAAAGCTACCCTGTTCAAATTTGAGGTACAAAAATCACTTGTAGCTTTAAAATTTAAATGTATGGAAAAAATCGAAGTTTCTGAAGACGTTTGATCTATACATGATTACAAGAAAAATCAGATGTTTAGAATTATAAGGTTAAAGAAAAAATTTCAAAAGGTAGATTTGGAAAATCTCTGATTTTAAAAGTTTAAAAACTCTAGAATGGATTTGGCAAATATAAAACTCTAAGAATGCAAACGTTTAAAAATCGAGATATGAAAAAATCTCCTGCAAAGATTATCATCACAAAATCTATACAGCACATATCATCACAATACAAAATGTCATTACAAAATCTAATATTTAAATTTTCTCAACTTAATTTAATTTCTTTAAAGTTTCTCATGGTAAACTAATCCTTTTTTTGTCAAGAATACTAGATTTCACAAATTTTCGAAATACTCTTAAATGCAAAAAAGAAAAGATTAAATATAAAAAATTAATCTTCATTAGAGAGCGGATTGTATCACACGAGAGATATTCTTTTGACATCAAAGCTCGCCTGGATAGGGGATGCCAACAAACTGCCCTGGAGGGTGAAAAATAATTATACGCGCTCTCGGGACGATCGAGCTAGAGCGGGGGATGAAATTTCGTCACGAGATTTCATTTATGGGAAATTTCATTTGGATTCGTTGAGCGACGCAATATTTGTTACAATTTACGAAGGCAAAAAGACACTGATTGCATGATTTCAAGAGATTTGCGAGTTAAGTGGATTTTAAGTAAAAATAAGAAATGACAAATAAATAAATAAAAATGGTTGATAGAAGGGAGACCGGGGCCAGTTATCGTATGGGGTTGATTGTCAAAAAGCTAAAATAACTTATTGTTAGTATGGCAGAGCATTCTCTTCTTTTTGCTTCTTTTAATTAAATTATTGTGTAAAACGGTTTGCGCGAAAAACGTCATACATTATTTATAAAATGTTACTTATAAAAGACTTTTAACCCTCAACAGTCACACTTCAGTAAAGTACCATAATGGTCACATGAGATTCAAATAACTCCAACTTTGAATAATTGTTGTGTCCAAATTATTAATTGCTTTAAGTAAAAAAAATTACTGAACATTCTTCAAATAGTGTAAAATGTGTAAAATGTGAATTAATTCATAATTATATTAAAGTAACTATATTTTCTTCTCTACAGAAGTTCTAAGTAAAGAAGGTTAAAAAATTGTAACATGATATAATAATAAAATAATATGGGGAAGAGAAAGAGAGAGAGAGAGAGAGAGATATATATATATATAGAGAGAGAGAGAGAGAGAGAGAGAGAGAGAGAGAGAGAGAAACAGTATATAATATAATAATGAATAATATATGTAACAGAGTAGATTGTCAGAAAATCGTGAGAACGGAACGAAAGGCTTTGTACTGAAACTTTATGCTTTATAAGTCATTAACATGAATTCATAGTAAGATGAAGAATTCACGACGACAGCATGCGATCATTAATATTAATTAATAAAAGCAGTTGCAAAAAGCATATCGTATTACAAGAATAATATTTCAACAATAAAATAACATATTACATTCATATAATATTCGTAAAAAATAATAGAAAATAGACTGTAATAATTTTAAATAAATATTTCCTACTTAAAATGAGACAATAATTTTTAGATGATTAATCTAAGATTAGTATAATATTTTTCATTATTATGCAATACTCATTAATTTAAAAATATTATTTTTAAATTTTAAACGTTTAAACGTCTTCTATCGTAAAAATTCGCTTTTGCGCAAAATAAATACGCCGCTCCGCCATTAATTCCGCCACCGTTTTATGCTTCAAGTGTCGTTTATTTTGCGACACCTCCCGGCGGTATACTTTCGTTTCGCCGAGAGGAAAATCTGTTCGCGGTTTCGGAGTGAGATAGTAAAGATGCATCACGAACAGGAAACTTAAAAGACGGTTTTTTCGCTGGATTTTGCTGGCTCGCGGAACTTATCGTCGCAAAAAAAAAAGCTCGATTACAGAAACTTAATCTCTCCGCGGAGCGCGAAGACATGCGCGTCGGTTGAATTGTCCAGAAATTTTCCACAGGCTTCACCGGGAAATCTCTTTTCCGGATCGTAAAGCACTCACTCTTAAATTATACTTCCTTTCTTTTGACTTAGGAACCATGCCAAGAAACTAAGATGGTGACTTTACGAGGTTAAGAGAAACGTTTCATGGCGGATAATGGAAAAATATAACGTAGTGTAGACATATGTATATATGCGACGAAAAATGTGCAATCAGTGTTAGAAAGCAAAATTATTAAAAGAAAATTTTCAATATTTTTCAGTATTCTATATATACGGAGTATTTTGAAACATTGTTTTAACATATTTTAAGAATTGATTATTGAGAAAAATATATCTATAAAAATAAGGATTAGGAGGATTAGGAAGTTGGCGCTAACAATCAAAGCGTGATTTCAGAAATATATAAATTTTTTTAAATATAAATGTAAAATTACTATTCTCTCTATCTGTGGCCGTTTTAGTTCCAATTTAAACCTTCTTCAGTAATATTAGCATATCACACATTAAAATTCCACTTCTTTAATACAATCTCTTGTCATAAAAATTAATCAACTGTATCAGAAGCGAGACAAATTATATGATTGGTTTTTGAAATCATTTTATGAAGAACAGTTCATAAATATATAATTTTAAAGACATTATCTCGGAGATACAACATGGAAAGAAAGATTTTGCTGAAATAGTTAAAAATTAGGCCAGATACAGAAAATAATTATGTTGCGTTATCTAATTATACTGGTATTTTTACTGCTATTTTTAAGCTGGTCATTAGAATGTGAAAACTTTTTGCATCATCATTATTATTATGTTTCTACAATTATTTTGATAGTTAACATAATTATTTTCATATCTATATTTGCCTGATTTTTATATATTTCAACAAAAGTCATTTTTCTATTCTTTTCGTGAAGGTATTAAAAATTCCATAAAATAATGATTTTGATGAATGATGAAATAATAATTTTTTTTACTCTTCAACGAAAAAAAATTTGAAAGAAATTTTTGAAGAGATATATTGTACTAAAGTAATAAAAATCAGCAAAAATTCGTCTATTGGTGTATTTCGAAGCAGTTATGTACTATATTTAAATGCAGTTTTTATGCTATTGACTTTTTATAAAGATATAGATGAAAAATGATGGATAGATAACACACATACATACTCTGCCTATTCACTCTGAGTTCAAAAAAGAAATCTTTTTTCATTTAAAAGCTATTAAACTAGAGATAGTTACCTGGAGTATTTTTACAGCCCAGCGGCGAGAAAATATAAATTGCTGTAAAATATTGTTTTGTATGGACATTTAACATATTTTCTTTTTTTAAATAACTATTCTTTATCTTTAAATATGCAATGCCATCGAAAATTCGCAATAAAAAGGTATTGTATTAAAATCTTAATTTTTTTTAGAAATACTGTTATAATAAGTTTACTTAACGTGTTTATTCCATTTCATATTTATTTGATTTCTACTTATTCTTTACAGAAAATTGTAACTAAATTCATTTATTTATAATGTTTTCGAATATTAATAAATTGGAAAAGAATCAAGAATATACTATATATATATATAT
>NW_017259240.1:1059062-1071280 GCF_001594045.1 Atta colombica | reverse complement strand
ATATATATATACACTATTAATAAAAGTGATTTTCATTAAATATAAAAAGATCCCCAAATCGTTTAAATAAAAATAATCATATGATTATTCTTGGTATAAGAAAAAAAAGATAATTTCATAAAGTTTGTAATGGTATTTTCTGAAACATTTGAGAGAGAAAGAGAGAAAGAAAGAGAGAGAGAGAGAGAGAGAGAGAGAGAGAGAGAGAGAGAGAGAGTTCATATGAATGTTTCTACAATAATCTCAAAAATCAACTTCTAAAATATTAAAAAGTATTTAATAAACATTCTGTATGTAAACTTCTATATAAAAAAATGTCTGCAATTTATAAATATCTTCATTCCTCATTTTAACATTTATGAATAACAGCTTTCTCGGAAACTTCAAAATTATTTGTTTCCGAATCGAATAATTTTCGGAAATTTCATCTTTAGAAATATAAATCATAAAATTTGAGATTGGCAAATTTCGAAGTCAAGATACGCATTTGTGTAGCTCCGAGAAACTTACAATTATCGGAATCTTTAAAACTTTAAAGGTTCTCCGATTTCATTGCGAGATACTGAAAATCTATATTCTAGAGTATACGTAACATCAACCGTAAATTTTTAATACTTGCTGTAAATAACGGAACATAGCTCTTGATATTTTGAATGTTTAGAAATTATAATGATAACTTGTGATTTAAAATCTTGCATTAATCGCTGTACAAAAAGGAAGTTAGGATTTTATTTGTGAATGTTGCGATCCAATGTGATCAAGTCGAACCTTCCACAAAAAATCAGATGGAACTCAAACGGTATAGATATTACGAAAAAAAAATACACCGAACTTAGATGTTAGCGATCCGGAATGACTTAAATTGAATGTTAACTTCCAAATAAATCTCCATCTTGAGGATTAACACTTAATTTGAGTGTTATTTCGGTCCGCCAATACCTAACTCGGTGTATTTTTTCGTAAGGGATAATCTTGGCGGAATTAACGCGGTGCGATTTGCAGATCGCACGTAAAGCATATCGGTAAACTCGATAGAATCATTGGCAGACAAGAGGGTCGACAAAAGTGACATGGCGGATCCATTCGTTAATCCACCGTAATAAAGGTACTTTGACCCGTTTTTATCTCGCGACGACGATACGGAGAGGGAGCCTAATCCTTGCATAACACACGAAGCCAGGCTTGAAGGTCATCGACGAAAAAAGAAGGTGCGCAAAACCCTCCATCAGGCATTAGGATCACGTCGTAAACTCTTAATAGCGCGTCCCGAGGTAAAAAGGGATGCTGTGGCGTTAAACGATCGAGCTGAAATTTTGGATCGTTCACCATTCTTTATTTTCGCACATAAATCGCGCACAATTCTCTTCCAACCTATTTCTTTTTTCGAAAACTTTAGTAATTCCTCTTCTCTCGTCATCTGTCAGAAGATTGAGTGAGGTCTCTCGTCGTTAATTAACGAGATGTTTGTTTGAAGTTACAAACTCTCGTATTTCAAGATGCGAGAAACTCAAGCCACTCTGTATTGCGAGGCGTATCCTAACAATATTGTAAATGCAAAAATCAGGAATGATAAACGATGCGGTGATAGCTACAGCATGATGTTTAACGCCAGATGACGAAAAGACTAGTAGATGAGAACGTGATGAACGATGCGAAATCGCTGCATCTTGTTCATTCCTTCAACTTGACTTGGTTTAGCGGTAGATATTTCTTTCCTTCGTCGTTGTCGTCGATGTGACGAAACTCCAGTTAATTCTCGTCTTTCCATTCCGACTCGTCGGGGCTTCCCTGACGATCTGCCTTGGTCTCGTCACGGTTCCATTTTGTAATAACATTGGCCCTTGCAGCCGCATAATTGCCGTCTTCTTCCTCCACTCCGTCAAAGTCTTCGCGTCATCGAGGTCGTTCGGGGATTCCGGAGACAACGTGACGGTGTAATTTATCATTTCTCACCGCTGCTGTCGCTATGATCGATCTGTCATCCACGATGAAGGAAGTGGAGAAGGAGAAAGAAGATACGAGCCCGTTTATATTTATATAATTGCAAGCACTTGTTAACTGTCATCTGCGCAAGATATAAAAAGTTTTAGCGAAGGAAAAGTCTTGGAAGTAGTCCTAATTGAAATATCACGTAATCCACTCATTAATTTCTAATAAACTGAAGATTGATGCGTGTTACAGCTTAATTCACGTCTCAGAGTTTTTCTTTGGATGAAAAACGGTAGTTAAAGTGAAAGAGCACGAGAGAAGAGGACTTTTTTAAAGATTAAATTTTGACATTTTCCTCGACAAATCTGAAATAATAAATTTTACAATTTCGCAATTTTCGATTAAATCATAAATAATTTTCTATTATTTTCTATTATCTCGAAAAGTATGAAATAAAGAAGATATGAAATGAGAATAAATATTCAACAATTGAAAAGTTTGTAAATCATACGGATAAAACGATTTTGCTGAAGTATCTCTAAAATTTAGCTAAATACAAATCTAAAAATAATTTTGTTGAATCATTAAAATAATTATGTAAAACGTTTAAACGTTAATGACAATGCTGCAGAAAGTTTTAACATTCTAGCAACTAGTTTAAGCGTCCTACATAATTATTTTAATTCACACAAAATTAATTTCGTATGTAATTAAAGTTTCAGATAGACTTTAGCAAAATCTTTCCGTGTGCAAACAAATCTGAAAAGTTATTTTTTTTAAATAAAAATATTTCTTGTCTTCAAATCGTTTATTGTATAAATATGATAATTTCTTTCCGAATGTAAAAGACATATAAACAAAGTTTTAAGCTTTGATTAATATTTTAAGGATTCATGAAAAAATAAAATTAAAAATTTCTAGATCTGTTTGGTTTTACGGAAATGTTATATTTATTATCTATTTATCCCATAATTTTATATTAATTTTTTATAACATTAATAATGATATAAGATATAATAATGATAAAGTGAAGGAAGTATTATTTGAACTATTTAGAGTAAAAAGCAATAAATTTTTCACTTTTTATTTACAACATTTTACAAATTGCTTTTAATAAATTTTCTTTTACAAATATTAAACTTATATTTTCTGTTCGATTTTTGCTGGAACAAAATTCATAATGTAATTAAAGCCAAAAGACAATTTGGCATCTAGCCCAGATTTTTTAATTGCGCTTATTCGGTTTCTTATAGATAATTCTTCAATTTTTTTAAATTTATAATATTAAATAAAAAATTTCAACTTATTCTGTATGCTCCAAATTATCCATTGTTTCATTGGATTTTTAATTCAAAATATAGCTTTGTATTAAATGTAATTACCGCTGAGTGCCGATTATTTCCAGTTTTGTAAAAAAAAAACAATACGTTTACGGGTATTTGGGTATACATACAATATCGACTAAAAGTATCAGTTAAATAATCAGTCAAAATAAGCTATCAATCTATATCATTTATAAATTTTTGATGATATTAGCTCGTGAATTACATTCTGAAATCAACTGCAAAAAACAAAAATTCAGTTTCATAAAGCAAAATGATCATATTTTTCTGAAATTTTAGTTCAATATTTTCTAAACAAATAAATGGATCCAATAAACATTTGTACATTGTTTGATCAGAATAAATGTATAAAATTTAATTTAATTCCATAATGTTACTTCCTCATCAAATTTGCAAATAAGTATAATAAATTTGTTAAAAAATTAAGACAAAAAAATTAAACAACTTTTAAACCAATCGAAGAATTATGTGCTCAATTTACACTATCGCATTATTCAAACGTAATAATAAAAGAATCCATGGAATTTATTTTTGGTAATATTTTTAGATGTGATAAAGTAAAATACATTACATTATCGAAAATAATAAATTGAATTGGTCAAGTTTGGACCAGTTTCAACAAAATAATAATACGATTGCCTCCGCGCATACGAATTTTAGTGCGAAACGCGTAACATATATACCGATATACTCGACTTTGCGACGCCACAAAATTTCTCGACGTTCGTCGAATTTGCAATTCGATGCGCGTTCACGAACGAATCGCAGGATCGTTCGACGATCTTTAAATTGCTGAATATACGAATATAGCTAACGCTTTCGCATGCATTGCGACCTGCATGTAGTTTCGTAAAATCTAGCTGCACCATTTGTTCACATATGAAAGAGAAGATTGGAAAAATCAAGCTGCAAAAACTTCCGAAATTCGTAAATTCCAAGCTACGAATCTTGCAAGTTCAATAAGAAAATGAAAGAATGCAATCACAGAGATCAGAAATGCAAGAATTCACATTCGATAGCATTCTGAATTACTGAACTTCCAAGATTCGACTTTCCAAAGTCGAATTAGTTATTAAAAAGTAGTTGTTAAAATATAAAAGAAAGAAGATAAGAAAATAAAAATAAATGTCTAAAAATATTAAAAAATGCACGATATTAAATAAAACGTCTTAATTTCAAAATTTTATATGATGGATCTAAATCTAAATTATTTTTATTCTTCCAAGAATCGAAGATTCTAAATTTAATGTTTTGGAATCTCAAGTCCAAAGTCAGTTTGGAATCAAAAATTCAATGAATATAAAAAAGGAAATGGTTTACAAGTGTAAAATTGCGAAGAGTTTGATGTTTAATGGATATTAAGGACTTCCCGGGTCCACGACTTCAAGAAACCAGTTCCAGAACCTCGGAAATACCAACAAATGCTGAGAATCAAGACTTGAAAGAGGTTTGGATTTTCCAAGTCAACCGACTTGTAATTTCCGTCGTTCTCACTGCAAAATGCAGTTAATACTGAATGCTTCCTGTAAAATCTAGTTGAAGGACAACGTCTTCCATCCGATTATCCCGCACGACTACGTGCAATTCTGGAATGGATCTCTGTGGCGTGGGAGGGAAGCGATTGCGCCCCCATCAAGCTTGCAATATCGATATTGTTAATCCGTCGTTCCGCTCTTGGCACGGAATCAAGTGGTGGATTGCTCAGTCAACAAGGAGATTCGGCAATCCCCAGGGAAATTTTTACGGGAGAAAAATATTCCCGTCGGGGGGCGGAATAAATACGAACGTCAAGGAAGAAAGCGAAAAGACACTTGCGAGCTTTCGACCGAAAGCACTCGAGGGACGAGCGGAACTTCTCTGTTTGTAGAAGGATAGGCCGGGTCAAGGCGGCCTCTCCTTCGCAATTGTGATTATTGAACAAGTTCTCTGATACCGAAGGAATATACAGAACGGCTCACATCTATCGTTGTCGCCGTGAATATCCGGCGCATCAACGAGCCGTTTTTAGCCGATAACGTTTATGAAGGTCACAAGGTCATGGAAATATATCCCATTGTATGGGAAATAAATCCTTTTTTATACCAAATAATCATGCATAAAGAGAGTAATAATAGAAAAAAACCTAAAATATATTATTAAAATTATTAAAATTATTTAAATGTTAGAAATGTTAGAAATTAAAGAAAAATTGTGTGAATCGATCGTACTACACATTTTCCAATTTGCTTCTTAAGAATGTATTACATTTTTTTTAAATAAAAATTGTGATTTTTTTATGTATTTGAAAGTATTGTAATACAACAGTTTGGTGATAAATTAGAATATCAAAAATTATTTTAATAAGAAGTAAATATGTTTTAGAAAAATAATTAAGATAAAATAAGAAAATTTTCATTTAAACCGTATAATTGTCGTGTTGTTAAATATAAATAATGACAGTTTTATCAATTGTATACAAAAAGTATAAATTTCCAATTTTATTAGTCTTTTTGCAGAGATTATACATGTAATACAAATACAACTTAATACAATACAATCTCTCAAAAATTCTAGAAATTTTAGAAACTTAAAAAGGAGCTTTTTATAGATTTAGATTTAAAGATAAAGTAGCAAAAATAAAAATATTAACAAGTAATATTTTCTCGTTTCTTTATCTTCCTTTTACGCAAGCATCTGAATCTGTCACATGTAATCTCCTATTGTTTTTAATAGCGCTTGCTTTTAGTTACATTCTAATTCTCCGCATTGTATAATAAATCCATGATTATACTCAAAGTTATTTTCTGCAGTGCGGATAAAAATACGGCATATACTTGTAGAGAAATGTTCTCTTTTTCTGGGTGCGAACTATCTTCGAATTCCGCGTGCAGAGCGTCCATAAGTTTTGAAATTGTTGTGGGCAAACGCGGGACGAATTTTAATAAAGTTCAACATCCCAACAGGGAGAAATTTCCCAAACGATCATATGCCCTTCGATAGTGTCGCAAAAACGCTGATGATTACTCAATACTGAGCCACTGTGTGTCATTCGATAGTAAATTGAAAGTGGTCTATCGACCAACAATCCGACCAATCTCAATAGGGCATAGTTATATAATACTGAAAGCCCGACGACCAGCACTTCGAATCATTAACCCGACAATGTAACGTGAATCAATTTGACCTACTGTCCTGAATGAAGCGACTAATAGTAAACGCTGCAATCAGTTATAAGATAAGACCGCTTATTTTAATTTTACGTACGCGATGTACACATTTCTACTAATTATTTAAACATCTACATTGAGAGAAAAATTTTTCATATTTGTGATTACACGTTACTATAGTTATCTATGGTTATTATTATTATTATAATCCCCCATACACAACACAAATCTTCAAGAAACGTCCTAAGAATGTTGAGAAAGAAGATTTTGTTAATTTAAAAAGCCATCAGTGCTTTTCACAAATGATTTGTAAATATATGAGTTTGTTGTAGCAAAAAAAGGGGATAATAAATGTGATATACATCTTTGATTGTGATAGTTTGGTAGGAAAGCGGATCGATCGAGTTATTATTACGAATAGTTCTTCCACTTCCTTATAGCAATAAGTGATTATTATTACTCATTAAATTATACAATATTAAAAAACGATATTGTATAATATCGTTCGAATTGTTCTTATCATCTTTATTAATTTATTACAACAACAAATTATACTGATGTGATTGACGCTAGTCTGCTATTTCAACTAATTATTAATAATAAAAGCAATTTATGTAAAACCTAACCTATTTTTTGATAGATTTTTATTTAATACTAGCAATACTGATTATTTTGATTTGTATCAAAATCATAAATGATATATTATTTGTTATTATACATTAACGAATAATGAGAAGTTATTTAATTTAATTAAATTTATTGTATAAAAGAATTACGTTTGTAGTATGCCAAGTATATATTATAAGTACACAAATGGAAAGGCACCACCGAAATTACTGTTGCTAGACGTCCAGAAAATGAAACAAATTACGAAGATATAATAGTATATGAATAGTATATAGTTGTTTAACAATACGAATTACATAACTTACCATATATAAAATAAAATAATGAGAGATGAATAAATATATACAAGTATAAATGCATCAATGCGTAAATACGTAAATAGCGAGACCCCAGCAAATGCAGCCGCCACAGTGCACACAGAGACGATTACAAGTGCATTAATAAGTTAATAATAATGATAAGAACAATTCGAACGATATTGTACAATCATTTAATGAGTTAATAGTCACTTATTGCTATAAATTTAGCAGTAATAGAACGAAAAGAAGGTAAGGAAGTGGAAGAACTAATAATAACTCGATTGATCTTTTTCTGGTTTTTCTATCAAATCATCACATTTATTATCCCTTTTTTTGTTGTAACAAACTCATTTTTCTTAGTGCAGGATGTCGGACAAAGTATACTGTAGAAATGTTAATAATAACTACTTATATATTATTCCCGAAAACGATTACAATTATTGTAATTATAAAAATGATTGCAATTACTATAATTTTTAATTATCACTTATCATCATTTTTTGGGCCAACCATATTTTGCAGTAATAAGTAACAACCATAATAGTAATATGTAATTATAGTTACAGAAATGAAAAGATTTTCTTTTAGTATAGAAACACAAAGGAAAAGTAACATATTTTGCTGAAAGTAATATTTTTAATCTATCGTAATTTTTTTGCAGAGAATTTTCTTCATAAGTTTAAAAGTTCTAACTTTTTTTGAGAGATTTTACTTTGTTTAAACTTAATTTTATACTCAACGCGCAGAAAAACGCAATTTATCTTCATCTGCATTATTTTAGGTTAAGAAAAAAAACAAGAAAACGAGAAAAAGTAATTATAAAACTATTTATAATTTATCTATTTTTATGGTTATCTTTTTTTAAAAAATCCTTTTTTAAATTCAGAAAAATAGATGTAATAGCAGCTACAAAAATGACAACCACACAAGTGTTATATGTAGAATTAATGTACATATATAGTCAAATAAATTACTTTATAGTTCATTCAACTATTACATAATTTATTACATTAATTTTATAAAACATAAAACTTGCAATAGTTTTATAGTTGACATTACCGTGTTTTCTCTCAGTGTATATTAATGTGTTTTGGGATTATTCGTTTTTACGGAGCTTCGTTGACTCCGGGCGGATATCTCTTCAATCTTTGAGTTTTTGAACTCAATGTTCACGAACATGAAGATCCATTATTGAGATTCATGTGGCGGACCTTGTCCGTACAAGAAAAGAATTGTTATCCGTGACAGCGTGAACACCCCGACGGCATTGATTCTACTCTCGCCTCGTGAAACGCTGACTTCGGGTGGTAGAACATGAAAGGATAACGATACGCGGGGGGGGGGGGGGGGGGGGGGGGGGAGATGGGTTGGAACCGATCTACATTCTGCAAGGATTGTTCGAAGCAGCGGCAAATGCTGGTGTCGTGTATACATTTGCAGACGTCAAGTTCCTCATTTCACGTCGCGTGCGCGTTCAAGCACGAAGCTCTTCAAAACTGAAACCAACAACTATTGGCGGCACTGCACTTCTTACTCCGTAAGAAATATTTCGGAAATTTTGTTTTCTCAGATACATGATACGCTTACAAAGCGGTTTTTCTCTAAGAATCAGCATTATTTTTTTGTGGAAATTTAAAAGTCTAGCGAGAAATGGCAACTCACTATATAGGCGTATAATAAGGAAAAGCTTAAATGAAAGCTTCAGATTTTTAGAAAGCCTTGATTTCTTAAAATTCTATTTTTTTCTAAGGAAAACTTAATTAAAATCTTCAGATTGCTAGAAAGCCTTCTTAAAATTTTTTTTTTCTAGTAATTCAACATATGTCTTTAGATTCTGCGAAGAACTGTATTTCATGATTTGCAATTCTTCGAAAATTGTAGCTTTTGCAGCTTTATAAGAGAAGAATATCTTTCAAGCCAGTCTCAGCACTTTAGTCAGCATGATGTTAATCACTCAATATTACAGAGAAAGAAGCTGCAGTAAAAATAAATGGACGCGACGCATTGAATTCTTGAGAGAACGGAAATTCCTTGAAGCATAAAATCCTACTTGCCCTTTTCGGGGCAAACCAACCTCTGTAATATTAACGTGGCTACATCACTCTGCACTTTTCACGCGGTTTCGAGGGCTCTGATCGATGGCGAATGAATTAACGTTTCGCCGCGGAGCATCCCAACCGATGATAAATATTCAGTGAACCGTCTCAATCTTCCCTTGGCCTTCTCGCGATTGTGTACCTTTATCATTTATCAGTCACTAGTAATTTATTCAGAGAATCCTGCAAAGATAGACTGCGATAAGCAGAATGTGCAAACTGTGACCAGTATTTATAGGTACTTCAATGTCGACCAACTTGCTAAAATGTTGCTAGCTGTGTATACATGGTGTCCTGCAAGAATCATTCCTCACGTTCACCGGTATTTACCGTCGCATTATGACGGTACAACTGTTGCGCGAATGTTGACTAATTATTATTCAATGATGACGTAAAATATGCAGAATGTATAAATTGCGATAAATGAAATATATGACTATAATTTGTATTTTGCTGCAGAATATATTTTACTATCTTTGTACATACTTTGTCTCCACTTTTAGATTACACGAAATGTTTTATAATTTGTAGTTTCTCGAGAATTTAAGTTTTTTAATTTTATAATAGTAAAATTTATCCTTTATATAATGAATATTAATTTAATGAGTAATAATTCACTTCAAACAATTAACGCAATTCGTTATTCAATTTTAGATTCCACGAAGTGTTATATTCTGTAACTTGTAGTTTATCGAAAATTTTAGTTTAAATTGTATAAGAGAGAAATTTATGTCTCATTCGGTCGAAGTATTAATTTCATCAGTAATAATTCATTAGTCATTTCAAACATATACGTTTTATGGAATCTAAAATTCTGAATCTAATGATTCATTAATTAAAACGTATGTGTTTTGCAATTTGTAAGTTATTGAAAATTTTCTAAAAGAAATGTAGGACTTCTCTTATTTAATTAGATTTATAAAAGAAATATTTATTTTTCAATCCATCAAAATATTGACTATAAATTATACATTTTAAACAACATTAGTGTAGGTTGAACTTCATGCAGTGTTCATATAATTTTCATTACGTTAATGTTAATATTAACATCGATATCCCATGTGATGTTGATATAAACATCATTATATAAAATCCATGTTAATTCCACACAATACCGAACACATTAATCAACACGGTAGAAATTATATGAACATTATATGAACCGTATGGTGTTAAATTCACAACGATATTTTTTGGAATGCATGAATAACACAATAATGTACTACAATTATGTATTATTTACCAATTTTAGATTCTACAAGTGCTGTATTCTGCAATTTGTAGTTTAGCGAAAAATTCGTTTTCTGAATTTTGTAAGAGGAAAATATATTCTTAATCCGATTTATCAATTTTAGATTCTACGAAGTGCATGTTCTGCAATTTGTGGTTCATCGCAACTTTCTGAATTTTAAAAGAAGAAGATTTATTCTTCATTCCGTCGAAATATTAACTCTACGAGTAACACAATAATTTATTTCAAACAATCAACGATCTATCATTCATCAATTTTAGTTTCCACAACGTGTTATACTCCGCAGTTTATTGAGAATTTTACAAGAGAAAAATTTATTCTTCAATCAATCGAAATATTAACTTTACGGCAACAATTCATTTCTAACAATCGAATATTTAGACCTTTCGAAATTTATAATAAAAACTTTACATAAATATATAAAACTGGTAGAATTGTCGAGAATTCAACACGTACTTTTCAAAAACTGCTTCGTTAATTGGATTATTGAATTCAACCACGCGGATTCTCACTCTTTCTGTCTACTGGTGTTAAGTTTATTACAAATTATTCAAACAATGGCCATGTTTGCGATGTTTTGTAAATTGGAACCAGGGGAGTTCCCAAGATTGTGACTCCCGGGTGTTTAACTTCTGAATCGTCGATGAGTTTACTCTACGTACGATCCAGCTAAGGCGTATTTATGAGAGTCCCGGCGAAAGTTTGATTAGTCCATTAGCGGGTCACGTGCGAGTTAATTGGACGCTTGATGTATAAGATACAAGTCGCGAAGATACGCGTCACTATCGCTTGGAAAACCTTGCGTTAATTATATTCCGAAGGTTCACGAGACACGTGACACATAATATACAACAGGAACGAAATAAAATTGATCGAATACGCTTCCATCGGAAAATGATGTCAACCGATATTAATCATTCTCGCTTTTCTACATTATCATCCCGAAACTTCAATCGCGCGTCCTAAGTTTACAGAAACTTAGCCCCAAAGACTTAAGCAAGAGATAAGAGATTTATCCCTAGTCTTGTAATTGCGCCGTATTATATAAGTTAGAAAATCGGATCAACGAGATGTTGGGAAAGTCAAGAAGGAAAATCGACTATATTTATATTGCCACGCGGGATCTGCGATCGTCTCAAGAGCTTAACTCTTATCCGTGCGGTTTACGTTGCTTAACTTCTCTCTCTCTCTCTCTCTCTCTCTCTCTCTCTCTCTCTCTCTCTCTCTCTCTCGCGCGCGCGCGAAACTGTCAAGCAAAGTATCTTCGGAGGAACAACTAACAGGGCATGGATTGTGAGGCTTACCTTGCTGTAAACACCGGCGCTGGACAGTTCGTTTTCGACGACCATCATGATGATGCCGAACATGCCCATGACGAGGGCATAGTCGCTGATGCGTTTGCGCTTCTCGAAGAGGGCCTTCCGTCTGCCGAGCCGGTAGCCGACGTTCGGCTTGTGCTTGGACCCGGGCCCGATGCTGCCACCGCCGGACTGGCCCTTCAGGGAGCCGCCGCCGCCGGCCAGCAT
>NW_017259240.1:1050532-1058962 GCF_001594045.1 Atta colombica | reverse complement strand
CCCGCGCCGCCCCCGCCGGCCACCCCGCCGCTGTTCTTCATCGCCCCCGGGATCGAGAGAGTCGACACTGGCTTCCGCAGCTGGAACAGCGGCGAGCAGGAGCACGATTAAGAAGAGAAGAGGCCTGCAGTTCGTGACGCGCGTGTGCTCGTGTCGTGCATTGCTGTGCGTGGGAGAGCGTGCAAAAGCGCCCGCGTAAATCACTTTTATATCTCGCGTAATTGCACTCTTTGACAGGGAAAAGTTATGCACAGATTTAGACAAAAGGGAATTTATTATCTCGGAAGTGACAGATATGGCGAAATGTCACGGAACTATTTCAATTTCTCTCGACAAAACGTATGAGAAAGGTCTTTTCTTGTTAAAGTTGTATTTATCACTGTTGTAGTGAGGTTCTCGTGTTTGATGAAATAAGACAAATCTGTAATATACATTTAATACAAAAGTTAATGATGTATATATATATATATATAATATTTAGAAAAAAATTTCATTGACTTTTATCGTACCATTTTGATAATATTTAATTATTATAGAATTTTATAGAATTTTATATTACAAGTTGAAGGTATAACCTTATTCTCTTTTAAATTGAAACACTTATGTATAAGACAGCAATTTAAAAATCATTACAATGATAAGGTAAACACTTAAGTTTGTTCTCGTAAAGTTTTTATTTAAACTGACCGTACAGTTTACAAAAAATTTATATTCTTTAATGAAAAAAGCTAGAATATATGTCAAATGGATGATGCGTGTACATCAAATGAGCATCTTACAATTTTTATTTTGTCATTTTGAAAATATTTAGTAACATATAAAATTAACAATAATTATGTATAATGGCATAAGATGTTGTTAATTTTATTCCATTTTTATTCCATTATTTTAATTATTTTGCATATTATTATGAATAAATTGTTTATTGACTAAGAAGTAGCGAGAATTTCTTTAAACAATCCCAATATCTGGAGCTATGTGTATCTTTTTGTCAGAGTGTACATCTATTCCGACTTCGCGTGACTGTTCTTTGTTATCTCGGTTTTGAATTTGATTCAGAAATTCAGTCAAATTCATTCTCGATAGAGGAAGAGTAGCGTAACTCGTGCTTGAAAGAAACGCAACAGAACGCGAGTTATATGAGTTGTGTAAGTGAATCGAAGCGGTGGATCGAGTGTATTGAAGTCAATAGAATTATGTAGAAAGGTGACCGCAAAACAGAATTCTTTTGAACTGCAATATGATTTCCCTTTTCTTCAAACGTCCCTTTACCTTCTGAGTTCCTCTTGCATGAGAGATGTGCTGAACCCGCCTTTATCGTTCAGAAATTGAAAGGTTTATCGCCTTACAAAGAAATTTCGTAAAATGCCAAATTCTGATTTTATTGAAACTTTGCATACATATAGATCGCGCAAATAGATAAATTCAGAAAATTTCAATTGCAATTCAACCAATAAACAATTAAATTTTAAGAGATAAAATTATCCCTTATATATGTGAAGCAGTTATTAATATTTTTTCATTGTATTTTGAAAATTATTAGACATAAATCATTCAAGATATAAAGCCATGTATGTGCATTGTAAAAGTTTTATAATAAAATTATTTCTACCTATATAATATTCTTAAAAAATAATTATTTTTAAAATTTATATTTTTAAATTTATATTTTTATTTTAAAGAGTGACGTAAATAGAGGTCATTTTATTATAAAACTTTTCCATAAAACATTTTTTGAACGAATAGTTTTTGAGATATAGGTGCGAAAAACGCTAAAAATTGTTTTACATATAAGATGATTTCATAAAACCTTTATTGGCCCCAACTGATATTTTCTAAATTTATCTATTTACGTAATCTATATACACACACACACACACACACACACACACACACACACACATATAAAATTTCATTAAACTACTACTTTTACGAGGTAAGGGATCGTCGCAAAATTCTGATTTTAATGAAACTTTGTATACACGTACATAGGTTACCTAGCAAACAAGCTGAGGTTATTTGTCGCTATTTTGATGCAAAATGACGTCTTTAACATCATTTGACGTCAAAATAACGACAAATAACCTCAGTTTATGCTTGCTGGATATTTTCTCTCTACTAACATGGGGTTTAGTAGGAGGAAAATTCCGAAAGTGTGGGAATAGATTTCAATTTTATATTCCTCCCCTTTTTTTAATTACATCGAAATAAATGACCGTCGCAAAAATTCTAATCTAGTTTCGATTTATTTTAACAACGATCGTGTGCAATTCTGATTTATCGGATAAAACGTGGCGCGCGCGTGGGCAGAGTCACACGGGATCTTCTCGAGGCTAGGCTCTCAAGAGGCTCGAGACAGCTTTCGATCGATGAGAATTATTCCATTTCCCCGTCCGACGAGATATGAGTTAACGAGTGTCTCGGAAATGTAGAATTCTACGTACGGATGAGGTGGTTTCTCGTTTGTCAAGAGATATAGTGTTCGTTAAAAAATTTATCGTTTCGTGCTAGAGAGAGCTTGAGATTCCTGTGTAACAAAGCGCGTCCCTTAATCGCGTTAACTTTTTCAGCTACGCCAGGAGGTCGCGAATTGAGTGTTGGAATGGTTGTTTTTGTGAGTTTCGCGAGCGCAAATAATATAAATAAATGCGAGATTTGGATTAAAGAAAAAACCAGATTGCTTTTCTTCGCTTCTTAAAAGTGGAAAAAGTTTGCTTCGCCATTTTGCAACTTCGTGCTACCACACTAATGAATTGATTAATCACCTCGAAGTAAAATGCGGTTTAATGAAAAAGACAAAATATGCGAATTTTTATTCTACTTAGCGCCTTGAGTTTAGAGATGATTTTTTTAAAAGCTGTAACAGTACAATTTAATCTATCTTTATATCTAATGTATTATATAAAATTCAGGAAATGAAAGTATGTGTTATTTGTAAGATCGTTATTTTATTATAATAATGATAATAACATTGCAAATTTTTTTATGGTAAAAAAGTATCAGAATTGAAAAAGTCAAGTTACTTCTAATGGGTTGGAAATAGGATAGTCATAAAAAAGTAATTTTTTATTTATAACTAGTTTCATTCGTTACTTGTAGCGAAAAAAGTAACTCGTCAATGTTACAAGATACTTATTGCTTTTTAAAAATTATTACTTTTATCAAATTATTATAAAAAGTATAATAAATTATTATAATTGTACTTAAAGATAACGAGCGGTAGTAATTTCTTCCATTTCCTGACAAAATTGGATTTATATATTTATAGACTACTAGTATCAAGTAAATAATAAAAAGAAAATTAATCTCTTCATAATGTAGTCTCATTAATAAAGTGTATGTGACGTTCAGTTATTAAGGTATTTAACGTTGAGAAGAAAAGGTTTGAAAGTTTTTAGAAGTAAGATTGAACTAGACAATATCGCTAACTATAAGGAATAAATAAGATAATTGTGCAGTAAAATGACATTCGGAAAATTGCTAAAACTAAGTGGCTGTTACTTTTTGTAATAAAAAATGGGACAAAATAAAATAAAAATTATATATTATAATGAAGAAGAAATCCATCATTTTTATTAACACAATATAAAAAGTAGATACATATATAAACTTTCAAAAATTAATATTTTATAAAGAGATTAACGATTTAACTAATTACATAATTTAATGATATTTATAGAATGTTTCTAAAGTATTGACCAATATTTTAAGAGTTGATTATTTATGTAATTTAAAAAAAAAATGCTCATATAAACATCTAATTTTAAAAGTCACGGTTTAGAGGCTATTAAAAATTTTATAAAATTATCGTTCTTAAGTAGCAGTTTAAACGAGAAAAATTTCAAAAATTAATATTTTTTAGCGATACTAATATAATATAATGAAATAATAAAATCTGTAAAAAAAAAATTGAATTTCATCATTGCTATATAAATTTGACACACTAATGTACTATCTAAACTTTATTTATACATAATCGCCATTGATTTTTATAAAATAGCGACTATAGGTAAATAATGAAATCCCTCTACGAAAATAAAATTTCTTTTCGTTTATATATAAAAATCTTTTATATAAAAAATTTCTATAAAATTCTTACGAGAAGACTTTTATAGAAATGATCTTAAAACTTTTAATATCTTGTATCTCTAAAACGAGGCATTTAAGATCATATGAACTTTTCTTCATATAATGACTTAAAAAATTACTCTTAAAACAACTCTTAAAACAATGGAGTTATCTTTATAGTTGCTACTACTACGTTTTTTTCTCTGAATACAACCAGTCAAATTATTTGTTTTTATGAGTTTACAAATTTATGTTTAATTGCATAATATTGATATTTTAATAAAAATGACAAATTTTTACTTTCTAATAACACTTGCGTTATTTAGTTTCTGCATTAAGAGAAATAAAATAGTTGTAATTATCACAATTTAAGTACAATTTATAGTACATTTTTTAGATAACTATATATTTATTATTTTAACTATGCAAATATAGTCAATTGTGTTAATAATAATCATATGCTGCTTGAAAAGAAGTCTTTTTTTAATATACTTTTTATTACTATCACATAAGTAACAAGTGAATTTGAGAAACTCATTCACTGTGATTGCAACTGCATTTACTGAATACAAATATTTTAATTACTATTTATTAAAAATAAATAATCTATATAGGCCGATAATCACAAATATCTCAAATCCTAAATTATTGAATCTTCCGTCATGTGAGTCACTAAACGCGTTTGACTACTCCGGAGAGGAAAGTTAAATAGTGAATATGTATAAACTGAGATAACTTGTTCAATAATTTATTATTTAATATAAACCTTCATGGAATTATTGAACTTTCTGTTTGAGAATCCTTCAGTTGGGAACCTGTTAGTGACTCACATGACGGAAGATTCAATAATTTAGGTTTTGAGATATGTATTGCTGAAAAGGACTCCAAAGAGAACCGAAATAAAGAAGATTCCACACAATCGATTAATGGTATAGATTTTAATCGTTGGCACCAGCCTGTAACTCTTATTGGCCTTGTATAGATGGTTTATTTTTAATTTTAATATTTAGAGTCTGTAAAATTTGATTTACCATTTATATCTTGGTATTTTATTATATTAACATTTGAAATTATTATTATAGTATAATTTTTTTTTAGATTTCAGAAGACTATATACGTACACATAATTATTATTACTAATATTATAGCTATAATAACTATAAAAATATTATAATTACAAATACCAAATACTTTTCTGTTTCAATATATCCATTATAAAATAAGAGTCATTTAATTTCAGTAGTTTTCCGATTGTTACCCTATATGTCAAAATATTTCTCTATCATTCATTTAGTTACCCAAGAGATATTGCGAGATTTCAAGAGAACGAGTGGTACCGAGCACATCATTGGAGGATATATTGTTCAGCGTTCGCATCGATATTTCGTCCGATCTACCATTGCACTTCTGTCGAGAATCGGTGAAATTTAAGTGCACGTGCATGAGCTTGCTGTTAACGTCTATTTCGTATGCACCATCTGATTGCACCACCCCGAATGTATCGAGGGCTGCTGCGCTTATACGGTCACATGGGGCGCATGAACGTCTGTCAATGTATGGGGAGTCGCACGTACGTGGGACTCTATGCGCGCGACCTATCGATCCCCCGCTATATTTTCCGCGCGGGGTATACTCTGTGAGAACGCGTGTTTCCGGCCAGCCGAGTTGGAAAGCACGGTCTGTGCGTGAGTCCTGCGCCCGACGGCGCCCAGCCGTACTGGCTATTTACGTTCAATTTACACCTGCGCGCGAGGTGAGATATATCCATGTTTTTTTTTCTCCTACAGAAATGGTCAAAGGCTCGAATGTACAGTTCGAACTTCGAGCGCGTTTAATGGTAGTCGTTGTAGTTTTTCGGCATGACTGATTTCGGAGAAATTTTGTGCATTAACTTTTAGAACTGGTTTAAGATCTATTTCTCAAATTTTATAGTTTTTTATTCAATAAGATTTGTAATAATTCATTGTATTCCTTGCATCCAAATATGATACTTTAGCGTCACTAGTGGCTTTTCCCGTCCTGTAAGACCGGATCTACAGATGTTTAAGCCTTAAGCCGTAAGAAATTGATCAATTACAGTTGAAGAATAATCGACTATGATTCATTTTTTATGGCTTAATCCTTTCCGTCACGCAATTCAGAGGATATAGCAATCATTACAGAGAGGGTGGTTTCTTAGGTTTTTGAGGCCACTGAATCTGAATCCAGGGTTAAATTACAAAAAAAAAAAATTAAAATCCAAGATGACGGATTCAAGATGGCGAATCAAGAAACTGATCATTTTGCATGCTGAATACAGTAATATAATGGCCAATTCAAACTCATTGTTTTCAAATACATTAACAACAATAATTTATAGTGTTAAAAATGACTGATTCAATGCAATAGTTGACCGATTGTAAAAATAATTATTTTTTTGTAGTTCCATTTTTTTGTAGCTGCCATACTGGATGCGCCATTTTGAATTTTAAAAATCTGATGGCGGATTTAAATTCAGCGACCTCAAAAGCATTGGAAACAGTGATTTACAATACATGTTTATTGTCAAAATCTGTCACAAATGAATTAAATTTGGAAAATTGCATGCATTTTTCTGTATAAATTTGTTTATAACAAATAAAAATTATTAAATAATCATGAAACATGCCCTGCTTTTTGAAGTTTGAATCTTATTTTACCTGAAAAAGGAAAGAACCCCATGAGTTTATTCTGAAAACAAAAGATATAAAAAAAAAAGGAGGCCAAAAAGCTAAAGTGCCTGAAATAAATGGCTCACTGCGACTCAAAGGGTTAAGGCTTAAAAACTTATTGTAGATCCGGACTAAAGGTTGAACCTTTACCTTTGCTTATTTGTGAATTTACAAACGTTTCGCGTTCGCACATTTCGCTCCGCGACGTCGGTCAATTGCGGATAATGAACAGAGGGAAGACCGATGATGGTTGCCGGAATGCACCGACAGGGAGATTTCGCGCAGCATGACCCCGTGACCTTTCTCACCAACCGGGAGGGAGGAGGATAATGGTGGAAGACTGTGTTATTGGGGGAGGAAAGAGAGATGCAGAGACTGGGTGGTAGTCATGGAGACCGTCCCGAGAGGCTTCCTTAATTCAAAGCTTGATTGGCTCGAACAATCTTAAACTTGTATATGCCCGATAAATTTCTCTCTTTCTTGCCCTCTCTCTTTCGCGATTGCTCACGACCGCGATAAAGAGAACCTACTCAGACTACCATTTCCATATCATTTCACTCTCCTCTCGAAACAACGGTGCGAATGCTCCATTCGGTATTTCCAAGCCATTTCAGTCCCTTCAGATCGATTTTAAAGTTGAGACCGAAATATGCTTTTGTTGTGAATTATTTATACGTGGTAGAGTATCACATAATAATTAAATCAGCATGTCTCTTACTTCCAAATCATAATTCAAGTAGAATTAGATTATAAGGCATTACCAATTCATACTTATTATTATAAGTAATTAGATTGACGATATGCATTTAAAAGTAATTTAACGATAATTTGCTATATGTAATTTTCATCATTTGTGATCACTTTGTTCGCCCCAATCTAATTTTCCTTTTTATTTCTCTTTTTACCTTTCTCTTTTTTCAGTCTCCCTTTTCTCATTAGCTTATTATATTTTGTTATTTATGTATAGTGTTACTTTGTCATAATTAAAAAAGACTGTATCCTCGCGACATGGTTCCCACTGAATTGAATCGAATTAATTTCCTCTTTGAACCTTCCGTCTGTCCTCACCTCTCTCCCTTTTCGCCTTCCGTCGACGTTTAATAAAGTCAACTTTCCTCTCCGCGAAGCCGCAATCTTTTCAGCGACTTTCAGCTTTTCTGCGCGCGAGAAAAGCGATAAAACTGTCGGCTATCGCGAAGAAACGGAGATGGAGAAAAATAAATGGAAGGAAGGAAGGAAAGAAGAAGGAAGAGATGGAGATAGGGTGGAATATGAGCTTCACGTCGTATTTGTCGAGTATTCGATACTCGCATTCGGGTTTCATACTCGACTCGGCGCGTTGTCGCTGATATTATGGTCTCGGGGCTAGCAAGAAAACAGCACGAGTTGCACAAAACCGGGAAAAGACCAGTCGAGTGCACAGGATACCCGTATTTGCGGTTCAGTTGTTACACATCCCACTCTCGCTTCCTCGGGTTAGCACTAAATCTAACGTTTCTCCAATTTCAAGTATTCATTCTCAGCTATATATCACAATCGTTTTATATTCTTTATATACCTACATCTCTTACATACGAGATGTCACTAAAAGCTCCGATGTCTCAATAGATTCTTTGATGAATTAAAGATTGATTTTTTTCTTAGCGGAGATATTCAATCATCTTGATATATA
>NW_017259240.1:1036749-1050432 GCF_001594045.1 Atta colombica | reverse complement strand
TATATATATATATATATATCTGAAATTAACTAAAATATACACGCAAATATTACGTATGTATATAAAATGTCAAAATGGTATTAGAATCAAATATAAAATATCTCGTAAACTACTAATTATTTCATAATTATATACGCCCTTTACAGTATTGTTTTTGAATTTTTAACAACATAATTTTGTTTATTGATAATAAATTATACTAACATTATTGTCTACTACTAAAAAAATATTAGAAATTCGAAATACTTATTTTTCATATTAAAAAGTTTCTGTAAATAATCCTTTTATTTTTGTCGTATATCTTATAAGGATAAAATATAGCTACTCATAGCGGGATATATGGCTCATGAAAAATGTATAAATAATGAGAGATAAATCGTAAAATGACACAATAACTTGTAAAATATGTTTACAAGTTTTATTAAGAAATAAAAACGATACACAAATAAATATATCACACACACACACACACACACACACACACACACACACACACACACACACATATATATATATAAAATACGAAATAATAAATAATCATTTTAATATTTTGCATATAATGTTACGATATAAGGTACAGTTTCATGTTATGCATTTATTACATTTAATGCACTGAATCTAATCTACGCATTTTGTGCATAAATCCCGCACGTCCGTTAAAAATACTGTATATCTCTGTGTATATCTCTTCCCCCCCCTCCTCCTCTCCCCATCAAGCAGATGGGATATATATATCAAACTAAACAAAGAATACAAAAACTAAGCGTTTTTATAAACTTTTTAAGAATAGAATATTTTGCCGTACTCCATTCTTTACTGTTTCTCTACACTTACGTATTACCAAGTAACCATTAAACTTTTTACACTACAGTAGTAATTTCCTTCAGTACAGTAATAATTTCCTTTCTACAGTAATAATTTTATATAGGTTATATGGTATATGATATATCAATACTAGAACAATGCCTATTACGGTCAAAGCTGAATCTTCATTGGTTTAAATAATTCAATCTTGAATTACAATATACACTATATATGTACTTGCATATATACCATATTATAATCTTTTAGAACTGCGCGCCGAATTGTTTTTTCGGACTACAAACGTAATTAAAATTACTCTAATAATCGCGAATTAAATTGACAAGCAAAAATGTGCGAATTGTTTTTTCAGACTATGTAATTAAATGTAATTAAAACTACTCCAGTAATCGCGAATTAAATTGACAAGCAATTTAATACGTAATTAGAATAGTTTTAATTATGTTTATAGTCCGAAAAAACAATTCGACGCGCAGTTCTAAAAGATTACAATATGCAAGTACATAAATGTGTAGTGTATATTAATTCAAGATTGAATTATTTAAAGCAATGAAGATCCAGCTTTGACCGTAATAAGCTTTTTTTCTAGTATTGATTGTGTGTTTCTCATATATGCGGTCTAAAATAAAAGATTCTTAATATTATATGATATATGATGATTGTACTTTTTACTATATTGACAAATCGATGCAACTGACAATGGTTTTAATAATGTTAATAATACAAACATAATACAATATTACAACATAACATAAGGCATATAACAGAGTGGTTGCGTGCAAATTACTCTTTTATTTTTTCTGATTTCTACAGCGTAAATTCCAGTGCGGCATCAATACTGGGAGTTACCCTAAATAAATAAAATCCCATATCGTGAAGATCGATAAGGTTCGCGGTTGAATTTCTGCAACCGATTACGTATGGACCGGTTAATGTCGGTCAATTCAATCGGTGCCTTTAATTCCCGCGACCACAAATGCCATACTAACAATAATTCGCGGCGATAAATGCGACGTTATTAACCCGTTACTTTTCGGACGAGAGTCCGAATGTCCATTCGAGATTCGTCGAAAGCCCATTGCAAAACGGGTAATAATAATTGCGGAGCAGCTTGTCGCCATTTTTGGTCGACCGATTCTTGCCTCATTTCAGTTTTTGGCAATTGTGGCGCACATACACATACACACACACACACACACGCGCGCGCGCGCGCGCACGCACTTGTGATACGTTTCTCCTACCCTTTTCGTCCCACACTATGCACCCACGATCATAATCTCTCTAATGGAACCACGAGATAATGCTCCGGGGGGAAGATTAGTGCTTCGCGAAGAGCTCCGCGTATAACTGATGACCAATAATTCAACAGATATCACAAATATATAATGTTATCTCCGCATTCGACGGATAAGTTTTACACTCCCGTTTTGCGTGACATTAAACGATAAGATTGAATCGCCGTTACTTCCGGAATGAAAGACTTTTTCGTTTTACTCCTTCTGGACTTCTTTTTTCGTTCACTATTCATATCTCGAACTCTCTCTGAGCCGCTTATATTTTCTCACAAATTAACTTCGTTTAATTCTTTGTTATTTTAATTCGATTTTGCATCAATATTGACAAAATCAAACCTACGTTCTGCTGTGGTACTGGCAACGTTTCTACTGTTGTATCTCGTGAGAAATTAACGTGCTATTACTGGCGAACGTTCAGGAACGTTGCCAAATGAATGTCACGTTAATGTGCGCTCCAATCCCATAGCGCTATCTATTTTAATAAAATATGGTGATTGTCTTTGCAGTTTCTTTTCTTCTTTTTTTAGAATTCCCATCGCTTGTTACCGTTATCATGCAATTTCAATTTAATGTAAACATTGTAAACATTCATGTATTTAAAAATCACGAAGAGATTTTCTTCAATAAATAAGTAATAAACAATTACATAATTAAATAAATGACAACCTATGTGTAATACACAATAAATAAATCTTCCATAAAATATTTTTGACCGCATGAGATCTCGTGCCTACATTGAAAAAAAATAAATGCATTTATCATTTAACTATAATTTCTAAGAATGAGTAAAATATCTAATTTTAATATTAAATTAAAATATCTAATTCATGATGTGTAAAAATAATAAGAATAAAGACAATAAACGAGCAAATAATATAATAAAAACATTCAAATTAATTTATTATATAACTCAATAAACAAAACTCGCGTGTGTTTCGAATTGACAGAGCCTTCTTCAGCTGTGTGTTGACATAGAAAATTATAAAATGAAGATATAGAAATCACATAATGTAATTTGTAATGTGTAACAAGAAGCCAAATCCATATAAGATAATGTGTGACAAGAAGCCAATCCATATAAATAATTAAAATTGTAAGACGCTTGTATCCAAATTCCTCGATCGATAGTATAAGATGTTATAAAATGATCAATAATTAATGTAAGCATAAGAAATAAGATAGTCATTTTCTCGTATTCAAGGAAAGGAAATGTTACATACAGATATTTTGGCCGTTAAACTTGTCAATAAAAAAATTCGTCAGTCAAAGTAATAAAATTATCCGAATTCTTAGAACAAGGTAAGCTATAATTTTTAAAGCAAATAAGAATTTGTTACTTAATATCAAATATAACAAACATTTATAGTAATAAATGAGAAAAATGCCAAAATGTATACATGGTTCTAATAATATTTATCTTCTTGTCTGTCCAAGTCGCAATGTGTGTCTGAGATAAATTACACACATTATAACAAAAGATACAATGTTATTGAAATCTACTCACTTTTCAAACATTAGATTTATTTATTGAGAAAATACAAAGAAATTAACTTCTATGACAATTTCTCTAAAATGTTATGATAGGCTACGTCAAGCAACTCTATATCTTTATTGGAGTTGATATCATCTTATTGTTTTATTTCTTTAATGGATCTCTGAAATAAGACTCTTATAAAAGTTTCGTGGACCTTGTATTTTCTCAATCAAAGATATAGTTCAAGTTATATATATGTTCAATAATAATCGAGTGTTTAGAAGAATCTAAAGTTGTTATAATTTCTAATTATTTTTTCGGTACTCCAACTCTGTATGTTTTTTTGGTAGAATTATCATTATTAACATTATAATTATAGTATATAATAATTATATAATAATAACTATAACAATAAATATAACTAATAAATATAACTATAACTATTATATAAAAATGGACTTCCTAACCGTGATTATTTTTTTATGCAATTACAGTTTTTATGCAATTACAAATATTAAACACTTTTTTCATAGTAATGATAATTTTTGCGAATTTCACTCATGACTATATATTTTTAAAATGCGTCGATTGCTCTTTAATTTTAATATTAATATTTTAATTTTAATATTTTGTGCCAAAGCTAAAAACATAATCGCTCTATTAAATAAAAATTCACGCACATTACAATTTAATATTATTAGGCATTTTATAAATCTACAAAAAAATATAAAATGACTCGGAGGAACAACTCAGTATCAGGTTGCTCCTCACTCTGAAGTGGACTACAAGGACGAAACGTTGATATTCCAAGAATGGATCTGAATACGAAGAAAATCACCGCGAAACGCATAATCTTTATACAGAAAGCACCTATCGAAATCTCAAGAATATAAATCTACAAAGATTTTATTGCATTGAAAGAAAAGTGTTTGTTACTTAATTGCATAAAATCATAAAATAATAATTCGGAGCTCCATTTTCATTATTAGTATAACATTAGCAATATATATTTTTTGTACATAGAATTATAAATGTTATTATTACTAATAATATAGTAATAATGACTATAAAATGGCGCTTCTAACTATGATTATTTTATCATGCAATTGTAATCATGAATACCATATAATTTTTTCTCACTCTGTGCGAGAAATATCACCCCGGCAAAATTGTTGTTAGGCACGAGATCTCGATGATCGGAAATGTCAAAGTAGATTCCGTAATTTGATAGCTTGCGCAGTTGTAAAGAGTATCTATAACGATGTAGAATTTCACAAGGTAAAAATATTGATTTTGCCTCGCATGTTTGTAAATCAAAGTTATGCTTTTATCATACCATACTTGTCAATATGAATCGATCGATGATCACGTGACAGTAGGGTATGACATGAAACACGCGATGTCAGCAAAATCCCTTTCAACTGATCATCCAATACAAATCGTCAAATTAATCTCGACGAGAAATTCCACGACGCGTCGTAATTTCGTTAATCGAACGCAGACGTGCGTCGAAAATTGTTCGGCGAATTACGTGAGAATTATTCGCATTTCGGAAGCTCGGGGGAAATAGTCGCAGGGATTCGCACCCAATGTCGAGTTTAACAAAGATATTACGACATGGCACGTTTATTAATTTTGCCGTGTTCCAGAAATACGGAACGTTCGGAAATTTCGCTGGCGGAAACTTACAAAGTGGTGATTTCGAAGTTCAAACACGAACATAAGGTTTAAATACAAATCGTTTCATGAAATTAATATTTAACAAAGTTAAATATTAATTGTCACAATACTTTGTTGTTTGTAGGCAAGTTACAAAGCTACAGAAGTTATTAGTATATTTCCCTTTTATTTATTTATTTATTTATTTTATTTTTTACCTATTATCGCTCTGCATTTTTATATTTCAATTAATGCAAGAATTACGAAAAAAATTTTGCTCGTATAATTTAGAATAAAAATACTCACTTTTAAATTATAAACGAATATTTATATATACATATATATATATATATATATATAAATATGCGTTTATAATTTAAAAGTGAGTATTTTTCGGCAAATTTGCATAAAAATTTGCATACGTACTGAAATTGATTCTATCATTTGAAAAATGTTTTCATTTGGGGACTTTATAAGTATAATCTGTAAAAGTTAGCGTGAAACGTTTTTTGCATGTATGTGCGCACGAGGTGAGAGATTAAACGAAATTAAAACACTCCGAGATTATACCAGAATGAATTATTCCGTATGGGTTGTCTAAAATAAAAAATATGTAAGATTCTTAAAGCTCCCGTCACGTAGTAGAAATTGATACAGATGCGGGATCGGAAATTGCGAACGATTTATCCATCGATTTCTTAACGAAGTTTATAAGAAGCCGATACTTTCCGCAAAATTGCCGATATTACTGTGAACGATGCCGCGATATAAAGTAACGTATTTTCCGTAAACCCTTTTTTATGCGGGAATCTTCTCTACTATAAAATGACCATGAAGGATTTCAGTGTAGGATGTTCGGGAAGATCCGTAATTAATTGCTAATTTCCAATTAGCAAATTCTTGCAATTTCTAGGTAATATTTTTCAAGCCACTCAGACAATGCCGTTTCCGTTGTTTCCATTTCATGGAATCGTCCTGTCGAATTGGATAGTTCGTCTCTTAGGATTATTACGTCCTCGCTTCCGTCCCAGTAGATTTAGATGTTGTTGACTACGGAAGGTCCAAGGACGGAGAATCACGACGTTACGAGAAATAATTAGGTACAGAGTTGCAGATCTTCCATGGAGTCTGCGTCTCAGAGAAAAATCCTCGCGATCTCGCGATTCTCGTAAAGAATCAAAAGTGTCGGGAGACAATAATTAAAGTATCAAATTTTCATCTCTTTGAGTTGAAAAATTTAGACACTCTCCGCATCTTTTTTTAATTCCAAGTCTCTGAATCTTGCATCTCTTTTTTTATATTACCGAATTCCTGACTCGTTAAATTTTCACGCGGAGGCGGAACGCCTGTAAACCTTTTGTTCGAAGTCTCCACTGACCATATCACTATATACAACTTCCGTTACTGCCTTGCGCGAGTACCAATCTATTTGGGGATTAAAGGAAAAATATATTCGCGGGCGTGCATTTGCGCGAATGGAAAAAGTAAGGAAAGTAGAGGCAATTTCCAGCCTGATTCCGCCAGTTATTGCTTTCCCGTTACAAACATTCTCTTTTGTTATTTTCCTTCTTTTTCCTACGTCGATTTTGCGGATAGATAACCGACAGTGAAATAGTTTCAACGGCAAAAGCGAATGTTGGAAGCGGAAGAAAAACTAAAAAGTTATATATTTTATATTGCGTCGTAAAAGCCTCACCAGATCTATGTACTCGCCTTTCTGCTCGTCGACAGGTAATTTTGAAAATTCGAAGTATCAAAGGACAAAATTCTGAAATTTCACACATGGAAAAGAAACATTTATTTACTATTTAACTGGATAGTAGCAGTCAAGTAAGCAGTTAATACGAATACAAGCCGACATTAATTATTCGTGTAACAAATTTATTTTATAATGTAATGAATACAAACGTTTCAATCTAAGCCATTCTTAGTACAAAATTAAAATAAAAAATATTTACAAAAATATTTAAGTTTAAATATAATATCACATAGTTATGTAAAGTCTCAGTCTTGTATAATAAAATATACTATAATATGGTGCGCATTATTTAAGATTGTTTTAATGTGTATTTTTGTCTCTTTAACGTGACATTCTGTATTGTTATAAATATGTAATAATCATTAAATAACAATAATGATAAGACGAGAATGTCGAAATCGATTTGAATTTTTTGCAATTGACGATTGCATTTACATCGATTATTAGTTTTATTATTACCAATTATCAATTTTATCTTGTAGTGATACGATTAAGAATCTAGATTTTATAAAAATACCAATTTAATCTTTATAATAATTACAAATATACACACACACACACGCACACACACACACACACACACACACACACACACACACACATATATGCACACAATGAATGTTAAATATTTTACACAATAAAGCTTCTTTTATAAAAATATAAAAATTCATAAAATTGCGTGATTACATTATTATTAATTACAAAAATTAATATCAGATTAAATTTTTTTAATGCATATTTCATAAAACAAGACGTAATCTATTAAATTTTTGCTCATATTCACTCATTTCTCATTTATTTCATATAATTTCATATTTTTGTTACTGAATGCTACTTATATTAATTAATAATATAAAATATTGATGAAGTATATGATTTAGACGATCAATACGTATTCAGCAACTCTCCCCTAAATTACTCAGCACCCTTAATTGGATTTAATAACATTCATAGTTATGAAATTGATCAATTCTACATTCTATTCTTCAGAAGAATAGCTACGATTAGTAGATTTTGGTTTCAAAACTACAGATATTATTAAACCCGATTATAAGGATGCCATGTAAAGCTAGTCATAAAATAAATTTGTTGTTAAACACACGAACAACTAGCGTCGGCTTTTGCCGTTGGTATTAACTTTTTACTTAATTTATCTTCGTTAGAGTCTTTGATATATTGTTCTAGCGGGATAGCATAGTTGCATTACGTTTAAATCTTCATCAAAGTATTCGAATTTGTTTTCCGTCTATGCTTTGTACAGAACTCTTCGATCAAGATTTAAGTTGTTCACTTAAGGATGGCATCAGAATAAAGAAATAAAGCGATAACAGAATATAGATAGTTTCTTTGTCTCGATATCGAACCATTGACGAAAGTGGATTCGTGTTGACCGTTGGTGAGCGCAGGTAATGTCGGCGATCAATCGTCCGTAGGTCGCATTGTTAAATTTTTAATCTCGTTTATCCCGAGTCAAGGGCAGACCGAAGGAGAGAGAGAGAGAGAGAGAGAGAGAGAGAGAGAGAGAGAGAGAGAGAGAGAAAGAAAGATAGCGAGTCAGAAAAGCGGAAAGATAAAGAGATAGAAATTCCTCAAACGTCTGCAGCTATATAAGTCACGAGAAGTTTCTCAAGTTTCCATTTAATAAACAAAGGAATTATTACTGAAAGAATTAAACGGTATCAATCTTCCCATATAAATCGTTCGCGTCTTTCATTTTTACTTACTCCTTTTTATCGCGTACGAACGTGATCTCCGAAAGTTTAAATTTTCAAATCGCGACGAAATTAAAAAATCGGAGAACTGTTCTACGCAACTTACGTTTAAATGCGAAAATTACGAGATATTACGGCTAAGCAAATACCGTTTAAGGATAAAGAGCCACGTTGGAATATTCGCTAATATAAGATAATTCGATAGAGCGATAGAGCGGAAGAAGGAGCGTACCGTCAACCGTAAAATTTCTCAGGAAATGAAATCTCGAAAGAGGAGTAATATAAGAAAGTGGCAGAGCAGTCTCTTAATTATGCTCGCCTGACAACCACGGGAAGCGAGCACTTTTCATAGAGAAGCCGTGGTAATTCGCTCGGCGCCGATAGGCGCATCCATCAATCGGAATTTCGCTCCGCGAAATCGCAACGCTGGCGAATATACTTTTTGGAGCGTCGCCACGCGCAACAAAGAATTTAATTAACTTGCCCGATGGACGAAGTCCGCGCCGAGAATATGTAATTCTCTGATTGCATAAATTATCTCATCCCTGGAAACATATAACTCTCCATTCGAACTATATTAGCGAGTGGAAATAACATTCGCGATTTTTGATTTGCATATCGAATGCCGCACACCGATTCATCGAATTCGTTCTCGTTAAATATTTTTAAGTTGAAATATCACATCTGGACATTTATACCTTTATATTATGATCACTTCTGGATAGAAATATCGTGTCTAGACATCACGATATTATGATTTCCCAGCTGTATCGGACAGTTTGGCATAAATGCCCACATGATGTAACAAATTCAATTACAAGATTGAAAAATAAAGAACAGGCTCTATTAAAACGTAATCGGTATTACAATTAATTGATAAAAAAATAATTCTTGAGTTTTTAAACAACATTTGTGAATCCAATGAATATTGAGATACGACATGCAACGCACTGAAAAAAAAGGGTTTGCTATTCGATTATAATAGCATAGTATTTTTATTTACCTAATTATGGTTATAGAAACTCCATTTTTATAGTCATTACTGTTACAATGTTAGTAATAATAACTTTATATTTATAATTTTACCAACGATAAAAAAATTATACTATAAATTATAATAATTTTAAATATTAATATAGTAAGATATTAAGATATGGATAATATAAATAAAATAAAAATTTTTATGTAATCTTAAATGCAATCGTAATTATAATAAATATAATTATTTTGCAACTAATTATAAAACGAATAACCATTTGGCAAAAAATAATAAATTATAGTAATTGCAATTATTCTTTTTTCAGCAAACATGCTGATAATAAATAAATAGTAACGCAAAATTCTTGTGAGTCACACAAAGTTCTTTCTTTGAATAATTCGTACGTTCGTAAAGATGTTGAAAGAGAATTTTCTATGATCTTTTGCATTCGGAGAAAGAAATATAAATTATAAGACCTTTTAGATTTCCTTTATGCATTTTTAAATATTTAGATTTCTAGTTTTTAAAATTCTAATGCTCATATTTATAGATCCTTAGTTCATATGATAGCATTCAAAAAAATTGATGGAAAAAATTAAATAACTTTCTTGCGATTGACTTAAATTTGTATTTCAATTTTCAATTAATAATTTTTCTATTAACCTTTAATAAAATATCAAAGAGGAAAGAAAAGGGAATACGAAGATTCAATATCTAATTATATTATTTCATATAAAAGTATCTATTTTTTGTATATTATTTTAAAATTTAAAAAAAATTGTTTTAAAAATAATATGATAACATTTTGCTAAAATATAAACAAAATTGCAGGAACGTGGCACAAATATTTGTGGTTTCAATATTGCGGTTTAATTTCAAGTTATTTATTATAATTACAATAGCAGTAATTTAAGTAAATTACCGTTATTAGCAAATAAACAGTAATATTATTAAAAATAATTGTATTATTAAAACGATTATAATTCCGTGTTCTAAATAAAAATAAAACTTCAATAGTGATTCTTCTACATCGATTTTAACAAAATCCATTTTTAAAATTTCTTCTTTGCTTTAATTTTGGAAATCAATTAAGTATTACTGTTAATGTTTTTTGTTTCAATTCTGGTAAAATTCATTCGTGTTATCCCGTTTCAGATTTAATAAACCGATTCATTTCCGATTTATTTTCTTCCACTTTATAGAACAAACGAGAAAATTCCGACGTTGTTGTTAGTGGCGTAAAAAAGCGGTGAACGAGCGCGCTGTAATAAAAATGGGATGTCCATTATCTTACGATTACGCGGAAAAACTTTCGCGAGGAATCTGATAATTGAAAGACCGTGCTCGACGAAACGATGAAGCGATATACTTCGAACGAGAAGTACGTAATACGGAAGCCTGTCTCCTTCATTCATCGAGCGCGAGATTAGTTCGTGAGATTTTTCAGGAAAGTAACTTGATGTGATCTTGTAAAATTTTCAATAGTATTTTCGTAATTCAACTCTCGTCGCTCGATGAATTGTTTTCGCTCAATTTAATTGTTACGTCGCGTTAGAGAAAAATGAGATGACTATCTAAATAATTATTATAGAGTAAAACGAGATAATTTGGGTAGATTAATAGAAATTTTGAAATTGTATAAAAGATTGAGATCACATAATATATTTAATTAAACATATAAAATATACACTAGTATATGTTTATAGCTGTTGTAGTTAATAATTATATATTGGTTCAATTTTTGTATGTTTGATTGAATACACTGCGATCTCAATTTTTTATGCAAGATTAACCTCTCGAAATTACGCTTTATTTTAATCAGAATCGTATATTAACATTTTTATATTTTTGATATACTTCAATAATATATTTCACCATATAAATCAATAAAAAGTGTCACATTTGCATTTTTTTGAACAAAAATTTTTCTTGTCGTTTAATTGAAAATTAGTGTATTATTTAAAAAATAAATGTTTTATAAACGCTTCTAATTATGTTATTGATTTATAATTCCGAGTTCTCACAACTTCACTTTCAAAGAGAAAGCAATTATGCAAATTTTGTGAAAATTTTGCAGTTTTTCATCAGTGCCAACAAAGAAATAGAAAAAAATATGTGATAATATAAAATGCATGATTTACGTTTAACTCGCGGAATACGAGGTAAATATGTTACATAAAATATGAAAATAATATGCAAAATTTTATTTCAAGGACGCGATTTGTCGAGGGATGCAAATGCCTATCCCTTTGCAATTTCGCATCAGAAGGACGGTGTCATATATATAATTTTACCAGCGAACATCAACCGTCAGCTGTCGCGACCCCTAGCTGAACGACCCCTTCGTCGATAAGTGTAATATTGTTTCCTCGACCCCGTTCACATTGTACCTCTGCCTCGCCCATTCTCGCTTGCCACCCCCCGACCACGATCCATCCCTGATGCAGCAGCCGGTGAAGCGAAGTGATAAAGTGTCCCAATTGTCTGATTCGCGTGGTATATGGAAGTCATCTCTTCCCCCCTTCCATCCATCTCTCGGTAACCATCCCCTGGCAACCATCGGTGGTGAGTGCTGAACGTGCTCAGGATGAAAATTCAAGTCGTTCGCTTGCAGCTAGATCGAGAATTAACTGACGTTCACCGCCAGAACGAGTGCGAATCCCTCCCTCTTTCGGTCTCCTCAACCTTTTTTTTTTACGAATCATTGCTTCCACGAATGTTCCGTCTGTCGAATCGCGCCATGATTTTGTTCTCCGGCATTTTATGCCTGTCGATATCGCTTCCGCAATTTCGACTTAAAGGACGAATGAGTGCGCGATTTTAAGCGACATGTTCGCCCGATTACAAATGATATTAAATGAAAATGCGAAATATGTAGGCAATTTTGTAAAAATATCGAACTTGATTGAAAGTGATAGAACAATCGGGGAAATTATTCCTTGCTAAATGACCTAATGTATTGGCATAACTTCGATATGATAATATTCGCAGAACGCCTAATATTCACTCATTCAATCGACTGTGACAATCGCATTCATCATACACAAATTGTAATCCATTTAGGTATTATAATCGAATTTAATCAATTAGCGCAGTAAAAGTGTCCTAAACGATTGAATGACCTTTAATATGTCAAGAGTTAAATGGATGACGAATATCTTTCAGTTCACTTTAGACGGGATAATTTTTATCTAATCTTATTTGAAAAGTTATATGATTCTTAATTCTAAATAAATATGTTACATATACGTACTTTGCCTTAAAAAAAATCAAATTTTTAATAATATCATATATTGAAAAACAAATGATGTTGCATCAACACATTACTTTAATTGAAAATAATCTTGTTGATTTAATAACAGTATTAATGAAATCAATAAAATTTTATTAAAACAAGAGCATGACGTATTTGTTTCATTAATAATGTTATTAAAATAATAAAATTATTTTCAATTAAAATAATGCTGTTGATTTAACACCATTTCTTTTTCAGTGTAGTGTTTTTAGAAAATCATATTTCTGACATTTAAAACATTAAGATTCAATTCAATTATTTTAATTAGAAAATGTGATTTATGATACAATCATAAATCATAAAACATAAAAAATTATTTATGTAGTAAGAAAATAGATCAGAAAATTTTTGGATTAATTATATTATGTTCACCATGATGCGCAGTATTATTTTCGCGTAGAAATTACTCAAATATAACTAATAGTATCATATGAACTTTTCCCAGAGAAACACAAAGTCTGAAACTCTGAAATTAAGACATAAGAAGTCTTTAAGATATCTTTCAAACTAATTGTCTCGATTTTGAAAAACAATTTATGTTATGTGATTGATATTTATGTTATATGTAATTTGCAAATGCGCGAAATTTTTAAGCCTTTCAGTGATAGAAAAAATTACTCTTGATGGAAAAATGTTATTGATTGACTTTTATAATGCAAGAACTTGTGAATCTTTCATGGTTTTTAAC
>NW_017259240.1:1025579-1036649 GCF_001594045.1 Atta colombica | reverse complement strand
TTGGAACTTCCTATATTGAATCTATCATTCTGAACTTTTATATTTTGATTTCATTTTCATATTATCTCAAATCTTTAAAAATAACTAGACATTGTATGACTCCATTTCTAAAAAAAAAATCAACCTTAAAGAGAAAATTACGAAATTATTCGTTAAGAATTAATTATAAAATAAAAATTTATAATTAAAAAATAAATAGTAAAAGTAGGTCTGTCTGTAGATTACACCGAGAGAAAAATGTTTGGTATTTGTGACTATGGTAACTGCATGGTAAAATAATTACAATTAATAGTAATAGCTATATTTATAGTTATAAAAATGTATAGTTATATATATAAAAATGTATAGTTGGTACCAAAGATGATTATAATTTATAATCGTTTCTGATGCCATCTATACATTTTTTTAGTATATAGAATTAAGTATAATGAATAAGTATAATTATTGCAAATATGTATATAACAGTAATAAACTATAAAAATAGAGCTCCTAACTATAATTATTTTACGTAACATGTCACAAATACGAAATTTTTCTCTCACAATCAGAATCGACGTTAAATATAACATTTTATGTTTTATTTGCGTTTTATGCTCTAACTGAGTTTCAGTATACATATGTGCATTATATATTTTATTTTTATATTTGAATTAACCGCAGACGTTATCAAATACAGTGGAGAAAAATTTTTGTATTTGTAACTACAATTATTATGATTATGACTATTACTGCTATAATGTTAATAATAAAAATTATACATACAGTTCTATCAAGAAATATATATAATTAATTGATAACTAAAATGACTATAATTGTAGTTATTATCATAAAAATGGTTGCAATTACTCTAATTTCATTATAATTTATAAAGTTACTTTTTGGGTAAAATATGGTTTCCTCGAAAAATGATTATAAATTATAGTTAATTTATAGTAACTGCAATCTTTTTATGGTAATAATAATTTTAATTAGTTATTTTTCAATTCCCACAACTATATGTGTATTTGTTGATAAAACTATAGATATATTTATTATTATAAACATTATAGCAGTAATATGATTATAATTATAATAATATGTAATCGTATATTGTTACAAATACTAAAAATTTTTCTCTCAGTACAACTCCGCCGCTTTACCAACCTGTTTAGTGACATTTACGTATAATTGTTCTCCTCCTCAAGTGAGATCCGTCGTTTCCGGAGTGCCGCTGGCACTTTCGCATAGCTCCGATTGTTCGTCACCGAATAGAAGCACTTTGTCGAACTCGATCCACCGCGTCGTAGCGCGGGATCGTTCCTCGGGCACCATTGAGCCGATCATGTCTCGAATCTCAGTCTTTCCTCACACGAAATCGTATGTGCGCGAACTAATCGGCTCTAGTTAATTTCCGATCGCACGAGCGATCTTGTACGATACGTGCCGATGGATTTCAAGTCCTTCCGCTCATCCTCGACGCGCACTTCATTTCGCGAATCTGTTACGCTTCACACACTCGCATACGCGCGTTTCACTCGTCCGAGTCTTGGGATGAACGCCTCTAGGCGCTTTCTGGGAGATGAGTCTCCCCGATTAACGACGTGATTCGTTTGTAATCGTGGCGTGACACGTTGCCGCCACGTGAGCGAACACTTGACAACTGATAGCACTGTATTGATTCGACGTCCTTGTCGCAGCAACATTGTAGCGATATCGCAGTAACATTGTACATCCTCTTAACGATTCTCTTAAGAACTTCTCGCGGTTGCGCTTCCTTCCGATCCTCGGCCAATTGCTACTATCCTCGCATTCTTCCTCCTCCATCACGGCGGCAGCTAACACAGCCGGCTATTTCCATGAAAGAAACTCTCATGAACGGATCCGTGTCGAGGAAGCATTGTCGGGACACCTCCCGTTCCGTTGAAGAAGCTGGACACCGCAATACAATACTCGGCGAGTCTGGTCGCGCGTATCGAATAAATGTGGTAGTGTTGTAGGTCTAGAAGTTATTATTTAACCGTGATAAGAGTTTTGCCGAAAGGCGAAATTTCGATGGATGCGATACGCGTTAGATTGTCACGCGAGTCCTTCGAATGATCGAATCTTGATGATCTTGACGAGCTTGAGACGATCGAAATTCCATTCGGAATTGAAGATTTCAGTTCTTGAGGTGGAATTTCCAATTTTAAATATCAAGAAGGTCAACAAATCGGAATTTAACGTATAAAAGTTTTATGACTCGTGCGAGGAACGGAAAGACTGTCCCCGTTTTATGAATTTTTAGAATTCAATTGCCTAGCACATTTCCGACGTTCAAATAATCGAAGAAAAAATTTCATTTGTCGAAATTCCGAATTCCTAGTGTAACAATACGCGCGCTCTTCGCAATAGTTTAACGTAAAAATCGCAATTGGATGCCGTTACGTACATATGAGATCTGCGTGGCTCCGGTTATATCGTTCGAACAATAATCTCACGTACACATTCCATGGAACGTTTACGCGAAATAATAGTGGCGTTTTATCCTCCATATCAGATTAAATAAAAAAAAAAAAACCTGTATTGTATTTCATAGATACCTGATCAATATATGACAAAAATTCGAAATATACTTCTCTTTAATCGCTTTCTACGCGACGGCAGAGGTCTATTAAAACGGTAACAAGTTTAGTACACTTGCATCTGCTCCTATCTCTTTTCACGCTCAACTGTTCGAAGAATTTCCTCGTAATGAGCAAACGATCAATTTTCAATGTAATAATCGCGTATGTGCACCGCGATTCGCGCTTCGCAAATTTTTAATCAAGCAAATACCTTCACCGAACATGTAATCGCTATCATCTCTTCTCTCTGTTTTTCTCTCTTTCTCTTTCCTCTCTTTTCCCTTTCTATCTGTTTTCCCTCTTTCTCTCTTTTCCTATTTTTTCTCTTCTTTCATTTAATCACAGAATTAATTTACGCACAGAGGAAAATTATCCGGGGACGAGATCTGGATATTATTCGAATGAAATTATTCCATTAGTTTAACCCTCGCTTTTTTTTTCATATAGTCATATGCTACTTTATTTTGATAATCAAATGGATTTCTTCCCAATTTTATCCCTTATTTGCTTTCCAATATTGCCAGAGAAGCATAATAAAGGCTTTTTTCTTTTCGCAGTCTGCAATTGGCTTTCATAAAAATTGCCATTATATCTTAATTTGTGAATTCTTTCACTGATTCAGAATATAGAGAAATTCTCTCAATCTAAAAAATTGATAAAAGAACGTGCTCGTCATTTCGTGCTTTGAAACGTACAGTATGAAACGAAGATCTTTTTCAAGCACAAAAAAAAATAAAAAGAAAAAAAGAATCGTCTCCGCTCAGTGAGAGTTTGCGGAATAAAAGGTACTTGTTTGCTTAACCATGGCTATTCTGATGGTGCTTGCGCAGCAATATCGGTCGGCCAGCCTTCTTATTGTACCTTCAGAAACTATTCGCTTTTTCGAGCTTGTAATGAATGAAGTGATCGAAAGGATCTCATCACAAATTCAGCGGAATGTCGTCTGAATTCGGGCAATTTGAGATAATAACTTCGTTCTTTGAGAAAATTAACATGGGTTCATAAATAATTTTTATAACATCGTTATTCCCCGGCGCTATTATTTCTTTATTATGCTCCTACTTGAATATTTATTTTTCCGTAAAATAAGAAGAAAGAAAGAGAGAGGGATAATATATACTCGTGTTGCAAATATTTTCCATAATGAAAATATAGATCATTTATAGAGAGGAAATTGTAGGCGATCTATTATGCCGAATAATATTATCGCATTTTCTCTCTACTGTTTGTAAATATGAATTAATTCTAACGCATAACACGTGAACGATGAATTTATGCATCAAGTATCGAGCGCGTAGTAATTTATCTTCTATTATAATGTAGTTATTCCGAAGGCATTTTCGCGTTCGTTAATTATATTCTAAGCTTCTTCTTATTTTTTATTACAATTTACCAGGTATCGTTACATAAGAATGTATGTATCATTACCTGTAAGTTTCCATATTTGAAACGGTAGCCTTTGTTACGCGAACCTATTTACCGTTTCGTTATGCAGTTTAATCCGATTATTCTTTATCCCAGTCGCATAGTTTAAATAATCCTATTAATTAATGCCTATTTCCTCCGTTATTTCCTTCATTTCAATTGTATTAACAAAGAAATTATACTACAGTGAAAGAAAAGAATGCTTGCAATTGATTTCATTATAATTTATAGTTATTTTTGACGTCAACTATATATTTAGAATTTCTTAAATCAGGTTTGTCCAATTTGAGCTCCGGAGCCAAAACGTAAAATCATCGACACAAAAAATTCAATGTAAGATTTCAATATAAGAAGGAACTATAAAGTATTGAAGCATTATTCAGATGCGCATCAATACTTTACAGTCCCTGAAATCTTATCTACATTGAATTTTTTTTAGGTCGATGTGTTTTGGCTCCGGGGTTCAAATTGGACAAGTCTGTTTTAAACCATGCAAATATTAAAGTTGTTTTAACTACATTATATAATCATCACAACTATGGTATACATTCGTGTAACTATATCGTGAAAAAATGATAAATTCATTTTTTTCTTTTATAAATATATTTTTTAACAATTTACAAATTATATTATTATCTTTTAGTTTTTATTATTACCAAGTAGTAAATGAATGTTAGGAAAATATTTATATTCACTATATTGAGATTGCATTTATTACATAAAAATGTTTATTTTATTTATATATCTTGTTTTAGTATTTATTTAGTACCTTGTTATAGTATTTATATATCTTGTTTTTTTATTAAACTAATATTTGAAATTATTATGATTTATAATACAATTTTCTATAGTTGGTAGAAAGTAGTTTTATATAAATATAAAATTAATGTTATAGCTAACTAATATTATAGCAAGATTATAAAAAGAATTTTTGATCGTAATTATTTTACTACGTATTTATAATGACAAATCATACACTTTTTTTCTCAGTGTAGTCTCTTAATATAGCTTTGGAACATAACTTTATCTTTTGATCACATTTTGTGCATAAATTAATTTTTTTATTCAACTTCTATTATGTACATATTTTTTTTATTCAAAATTTTCTCTTATAAAAAATTAGTAAAAAATTTCTTATTTAAATCGCACATTTTGATAAAAAATATTTTATGCGTTTGCATTCCCTTTGGTGCGTTCTATATAATTATTTATCCCTATCTATTATAATTGCGTGCGGTTTTTATCCTGATTTTATTATTCGCGCTTTATCACTTCAGGCACCGTTATTCCGTTTTATTGCTTCAATCCCTTTATTTAAACGCCCGAAAAACAAGAGTTCATCGGAGGATAAAACGCCGATTAATTTTTCCCGTTATTTCCCGCGGTGGTGATAATCATCCACTATGCAATATCCGTTTTTCCGACAACAGAATAATTCATCGCGAACAGGAACTGCAATCTCTCTCGTAGTTTTCAACAACACGGGTTTCGATTTCAGCAGTATTTCCTAGACGGCGATTTCTGCTCTCCCAACAGACTTCTCAAAATAAATGTTCGTCATTATATATGTTTCATGCATTCCGGAATTGAACGATCGTCTCGCACTTGGCGCGAAAAGCCGGGAAGCGAAAGTTCGTGCCGAGAGATCGTCGCTTCGTCGATCTTTCTGGACGTTAACTCCGCGACTCTCAAATCTAATCGAGTAGATACCTCACACACGAAGGCAGTGATCGACGATCTTCATCGGCCGTCGTGGACTACGTACACGCGTGATGCACAATCAGTTTTCTTCGCATTTTCAGACCGTGCAACTGCACCGAGAAACGACCGCCGGCGGCGGCAGCGGCGGTATTATTATCATCGTCGTTGTCGTCGCCGTCGTCGTCGTCGTCGTCGTCGTCGACGTCGACGTTTCGTCGTTTCTCTCGCGTCTTTCTGGGCGCGACCGGTGACACGTTCCGCGATCCTAAGCGGACTCGCGTCAATTCCACGGCAGAATTGTCGCCCTCCACAGCAACGAAGCTGTCTTCTTCCCTTCACCCCTGTCGTCGACGGCGCTCATCGATCACGGCGTCTCGTCGTCGTCGTCGTCGTCGACGGTGTCGTCGTCGTCGTCGTCGTCGTCATCGTCGTCGTCGTCGTCTCGAAGAGAGATCGATCGAAGGCGCAGCCTCCGCTTCGACAGTGGATCTCGCGTTTCGCGAGGAAGTTATCGCGCGCCGCGCTCATCGGGTGGGATACATAGGTGGAAGGAGAGGGATCATGAGAGAAGAGAGCGGAAGGGTGAACGCCGATAGGGGATGAGAACGAAAGAGGGAGAGGGAAAGGGGAGGAAAAGGGATGGACGATTGGACACTGCCTGTGACAGGCGAGCGAGCGACGCCCGCTCCCAAGGATCCAAAAGAGACACCCACTAGGACTAGGCCCGAGGATACCGCGATTATTGGGAGTGGGGGGATGGGGATGGTGGATGTAGGAGCGGGTGGACCAGAAAGTGTGACAGAGAGAGAGAGGAGGATGAGAAGAAAGATGGAAAGGAAGAGAGAGAGAGAGAGAGAGAGAGAGAGAGAGAGAGAGAGAGAGCGCGAGGCGAGGCGAGCGAGAAAAGCTGCCAGTGGTGAGCGTCCGCCCGCTGCGACGCTCCCGACAGGACTGCGTCTCGCTTCCCATTTATGCCTTTCCTACCCCAGTCGCGCGGCGCAGCCACCCTTGCGCGTCCCCCTTTCCCCAGCTTTAGTCGCCACACCGCGAGTAGGACGAAACCCCGCCGCACTTCTTCCGCCCCTTCTTCGTCGCACACGTTTCGTCGACTACACGCGCGAAGAGACAGCGGCAGAGACGCGGAGGGCCAATTGCTATACAATTCCGCCGCGTGCGAGCGCGTAAACATATTTGCGTGCCAGCTAATTTCGCGCGTATCTCACTACTTCGCTTCCGGTAGAGTGATCGAAGAGAAAATGATGCTTCAACCTCTCGACGCTTTTCTTGGATCGTAAATAATTCTCTCTCTCTCTCTCTCTCTCTCTCTCTCTCTCTCTCTCTCTCTCTCTCTCTCTTTCTCTCGTTTTCCAGCTTTCCGCTGAAACTGTCGAATTGCATATAGAATGTGTGTGGGAAATACTTGGTACTTTCTTTGTGTATATACACAAAGAAATGTGTATATTTTTGCTGATAATTAGCTGATAATAATAGAAATTAGTCGAGACCTCGGAGGAATTCCTGTTCTAGGAAAGTGTTCCCAGGAAGGTAAAGTTTACTGAATTCGTCATATGATGAATATTCATGTAACCATAATTTGCCGCGCATTCTGTTTCCCTTACTACCTGAACTATTCCCTTACCAGATGATTCTAATGCAGACACTTGTTGGCGAACTATGCTCAAAACGTATCTTGACTACTCGCGCAATCTGCTTTGGTAGAGATTGTTTCCGAACAATGCATAACAATGACGTAAATTCGCGGTTCCTGGGATTCGGTCAATCGTATTTCACGTTCTCGACGTAGAATAACGTAGTATCTCTATTATTTGGACGGATATTGCAATCCTATCCTTGAAACTCGATGTAAAATATTGTAAGAATGGATTTAACCAATGAGGAAGTGGAGTGTCCATGTGGCGCCATTTGACTCATCGTTTATTAAATCCAGCTGCTTCTTGCCGCATGATAGCATTGCGAATTGAACACGTGGTCGTAAAAGTAAAAATAGCAGGTCGCGTGTGTCTGTGTCATAGGTATTCGCCTATACGCCGGTGAATTTTACATTCGTTTGAAAGTGAAATTAGCGAATACTAGGTACTCGCACTTGAACTTTCCATCCCTCAGAAGCTTTCCGCTATGCTGACAGCAGCGCGTTAGCATTCAAATACTGCTTCCATCTTTTCCTTTAATAACAAGCTCTATGATGGATTTTCAATTTGCTAGTATAGCCTCGAGAAAATGGTCGACAAATGATAGTTGAACGTTATATTATATGTAAAATTCAACAGTTCTCGATTCGAAAGTTATAAAAAATACAAATGATAAGATAAAACAATATTTTTATTAAATATAGATATCACTTTTATATAATCATCTTTATTTGAATATCTTTTTCATCTTTTCGAAAAATAAATCAATTCTACATACCAAAAAAATATTCTGTATTTTTTTTGTACACTCAAAGAAAGAGAATTTTTATAGTGGGAATAGCTATACAACTAATAACTATACAATAATTTTCTGTAAAATTACAATTAATAGAATAATTTATTTAACACACCCACCCACACACACACACACACACACACACACACACACACACACACACACACACACACCTGCCTACAGTCCTATTAATTATTTTTTATTTCAAAGTTTATTTCAAAATGTGTTGAAACAAATGATAAATATATTAAAAAAATAAATTGTCTTATTTTATATGTTTGGATCAGAAACTTTTGAAAAAGGATATCTTATTACATATATAATGACAATATAGCACAGTGTTTAAAGTAGCAAGTTTCGTTAATTGTTACACAGACAACAAAAAATTTTATTAGAAGACTTTTGTTTGTTGAATTTATCTTATTGAATCTGCAAATTATTTTGCTCCTGTAATAAATTTATTCTACTCCTTTTTTCTCTCTTTATTTATTCTCTCTTTTATTTGTTCTTATACCGCGACATTCAATCAGTAACAATTCAATTGTAATATCAAAATGCGCGAAGAGATTGTTTATTTTAACAATAAATTAACATGTTTCTATGAACAAATTTACTCAGAGAAATTCTCAAACAAAACAGATCTTGCTGTAACGTAAAACAAATGGTTATTGTAACAAAATTTGCTTGCTTTTGCATAAAATGTACAGCAGCGATTTGACTGTGATAATTATGTAATAATTTTTGTCCGCGTGTAAATTGCGACGCCGAATAATGTCCGAATGCTAGATTAAGCAGAAAAGGAAGTTTTATTGTCTAAATTCCACAATTTCCAGGGAAGCACAGGTATGATTTGTGTAACTTGATTATTGTTTGATCACTGTGGTGATTACTTGTTGATTACTTCGGTAGTTAAAGCGTTGAGATATTTAAAGTTCTTCTTCTAGCGAATGAGTTCGCGGACTATTGCAGACAGACTATTACGGCTAGTGTTCTGCAATTAGTTTCGACTAAAACTTTCCTCGACGGAATAACGACGCGGTGATATAACATAATAATTCAGTTAAGTACACTCCTTTTTATTTTAATGAGGTTGCGCCAAAAAAGAAAGAGGGGAAAAAAGGTAAGACGAAGATAGGTCTACAAGCCCTCGTAAGAACCGATTTCTCACTCTCGCCTTGATAGAAAGCTCATTATCGCCAGGAGTTCGGCTTTGATGCGGAAAACGGGAAAATCGATAATGTAACGAGATGCTCGAACTCGGCATGATCAGTGAAAATGCTGCTTCCCGTATCTATATGTGTGTGGAAAACAATAGCGCGGAATTTCGGCAAATGAATAATATTACCGGCGCGTATGCCGAGGCGATTTGTGTTTACGGTAATTCCGTAAAGCTTTTGGACAGGTGTCAGATTTGAATGCGCGCAATCAGTTGCGTGCTACATTGCTACATGTAATTAGTGTATCGCACATCGATCGTTATTTGCCTGTATCATTTCGGATAACATGCGTAAATTACATAAATCAATAGATAGACAAACCGCACCGGCATTATCTCCCGCAGTGATGGCTCTGGGATGCTTTGTATACGTTGAGGCCATTCAGTCCCAGAAAGTGCATAGGATTAAAGCACGCGTCAAATCGATCCAGTCGATAAAGCAGATGGCAAATAATCCTTGCATAAACACGGAATCCTTAATTCGGAGTTTCCCGATATGATCCTCACGTCCAGCTTGAATTCCATGATGCCCGAAGCTAATCGTGCAAGCACCGTGTTCTCTGCCGGGACTGGGTAATTACTGCAGGGTATCCCTTCATTTGTCCACTACAGTTGGCGACGCGCGTTCGGCTTATCAGGGATGCACGCGTTTCCCGTTACTTGTGTATTATCTCTCAGCTATTTCATGATCAGATAATCTGAAACGCTAACTCTATCGGAAGTCTGTGGTGTATCTAACTTCAACAGCTCTATCTATTAACGAGAATTTCCGATGATTTCGGCGCCACAGACAAGATTAATAGAGTGCGAAAATCAAATAGAAAGTTCACTTAATAAAGAAATGATTTTTTTTTTTTTAATAAAGTCATTTCTGTAATAAGAGTGTAAGTTTTAAACTAGTAAGAAATTAATTAATCGCAATCAAATGTGAGGAAAATAATCCATTATGATTGATCAATTTCTATATCCTAAGAGGATATTGGAGCGATGGCTGAACTTGATTGATGTCTAGTATAGACTTTTTAAAAATCAAAACAAGGGAGCAAAACCAAGATGTTTAATGCTAAATTTTTACAAATAATGAGTTATAATTTCTAAAACGTTTCGCCCTCAATCGGATCACTTTCAATGTTAACAACATTTTGTTAATAGAAGGGAGATATAAAGTTATTTTCCTGGTTTTCCAAACTCAAAGTTTAATTATCAATATCAGAAATTGCGTTATAAGATTGCGTTATAAAAGTATTCAAATACTTGAAAAATTCTGACAAAAGTTGGAGCTTCAATAGCGACGACAAAAGGGAATCAACGTGTTTTGCTGAATGTATTTTACTGATGCACAGGTTGATAGGTATAATGGAAGACCCAATGAGGGTTGGTAGGAAACGAGAAATAAATGTCACTTATGTAAAAGGATTATCATTGATGTAGCATCAAATAATCCGCCATTTGTTTTGTACACATCACCAAAAACTCTCTTCATTAAAACGATTTTAAATTGGTATTCTAGAATAATTTCTTAAAGCTGTTAGACAAATTTAATTAAAGATTTGCTTGCTATCGTTTTTTTCTCAATATTGATTAATTTATAATAAATTAAATTTTCTACGAACTTCAACTTTTTGTTGACATTTATCATATATTGAGAAAAATTTTTGATACTTTGACTACAATTAAATTATCATCATATTATAATTATAG
>NW_017259240.1:1019975-1025479 GCF_001594045.1 Atta colombica | reverse complement strand
AGAGTTATATATATATATATATATATATATAGTTGACATAAAAAAGTAATTGTAAATTATAGTAATTGAACCATTTTTTTCTTTTTATATAATAAGAAAATGCTAATAATTCTTTTGTAGAATTTATTAAATTATTAGTAATCGAAACTTGTTTTTATTATAATAGTAACTATATAATGTAATTGTTGATAAAACTGTATACGTACACTGAGAAAAAACTTGTTAACTTGATTAAATGCGTTTAGTTTGTAGTGATTATTTAGTTCAAATATTTATATTTTTAAATTAAATATTACGTAAATCATGTTAAAATCTTGTAATTTAATACAGGTTATTTATTTAAATTAACAAATGTTTGCTTAAAAGCCCGTAACCGTGCATTCAGTTGAATTTAATATTTGCTTAAACTAAAAAATTTAAACTAACTATTTTTTTGAAACAGAAACTTTTTTCTCAGTGTAGAATTATTATTGATTTTATAATTATGGTAACATGTAATTATAGCGAAAATATTAAAAATTTTTTCTCATAAAAATTGTCAGTATATTAATTGTCACACGAAAATTTTTTTTTTGTATAATAAACAAAATTGTCGTGTGTAACAACAATTCTTTTGTAAAATTTATTATTTATAAATTATTCCGATAATTAGAATTTTCATGTTATTAACTTTTTAATTTTAAACATCAAATAATCTTGGTTCTCTTGTCTTGAAAGTTCTAACTTTTTAATATTCCACGAGGCACTAACTTTTGAAACTTTTTAACGATAAATACAATATCTCAGGAGCGAGAATATTGGACTTGAAAATGACTGTCTTAAGAACTTCCGAAACACGCGGGATGTGATACGCGAGCACAAACGGAGGAGTCACATCTTTTTTTTTATTGTGCGCAACACGGGCAAGAAAAGGAGAATGGAAAAAGTTTTAGCAGTGGGTGGAAGTGAAATAAATTCACATCGTTGGTGCTTGTGACCTAAATCGATGAGTTCGGGTCTTTAAGACTCGACAACAATGTCTTCGATAATACCAACAAGAATGTCAAAATTAGATTAGACAGGAGGATAAATGCCATTCTCGTGACCAAATATTATTCCTGATGGAACTTTTCCACAAAGAATTTTTCTGTAAATTATGAAGTATCTGGTGTGTGTGTGCGTGTGCGCGCTCTTTCTGGGCTTTTGATTCGATGACCTGCACCCTGAATTATTGAACCTTTTACAGTCTCAACTACTATTTTCGACAGATAAATCCTCAGCTTCTTCAGATATATAGTATTATCATTATATATGTTTCCGAAATTATTGGATCTCGATGTCTTCGGAACGTGAGATTTTCGATTCCTAGACTCGTATATTTCCGATCCTTGAAAGTTGAATCTTCAACTTTAATCATACCGAGACAGAACGTCGATATGAAGTTATTGATGATAAAAGAAATTAACTGTGATAGTAACTCGCTGTCTCGAGTAGCAACGTACAACTATGTAACTCTGTAACAATATAAAGAACTATATCACTATAGGTCCATTTTACAGGCGGATCGTGACTCCTGCAATTCGCGACACACGTGACGGGAATAAAAATAGCCTAAACTCGAAAGAGAACATGATCTGGGGATTGATTAACCCATTACCCTCAGCATTCTCAATCACAGACATGATCCGAATTATGATTTCTGTCCATGTTGTACATAATGAGTAGAAGAGATAAGAGGCTCATGACAAGTGGTCTAAAGTTAAGTATTTGAAGTTAATTTATGATGGATACAGCCTTAGCCATAAAGATAAATCATTCTTAATTTGTGCACTCAAAGAACAGTTGTCGGTAATTATAATTATTATCGTATAATTATAGTTATTACTGCTGTAATGTTAATAATAATAACTATATATATGTACAGTTTTATTAGAAAAAAAATACATATATATAGTTGGCACGGAAAATGACTACAAATTATAGTTATTATATATAAGAATGTTTGAAATTACACTTATTATAATTTATCATTTTTCAGAATAAATATGATTGTTTTGAAAATAACTATAAATGATTATAAATTATAATTATTATTGCTATAAAAAATCTAAATATAATTTACCCAAAAGATAATAAATTAAATTAAAATAATTGAAATCATCATTTTTTATAGTAGTAATAACTATAATTTGTAGTCATTTTCAGTGTCAACTATGTATATATTTGTAGATAAAATTTACACATATAATTATTATTAGATACTAAATAGATATTATAGCAATTATAATCATAATTCCAGTAACATGTAATTATAGTTACAAATAGCAAAAATTTTTCTCAGTGTAATGCTGTAGAAACAGAAAAAACGACCGGAATCTCTGCAATGGAGACGCGTTCGTTCGACGAGCAGAGCATTAATCGTAAATGTCTATCGCTGTCGAGATATCGGTCGCCAAAAGATACACGGCACAGATACGAGCAAGTGACGGCTGTCGTGGAGTCTATAAAGTTCGTAATTTCGATAAAAGCGATGAGCATCAATACTGCCCATGCGCCTCCATGGAAGCTGCCAATAACCCTTACAGTTCGATAGTCGCCGCTTCGTGTCCCGTGCAACTAATACGCGAGACTTTGCGCCCTGTGAACCACTCACTAAAAATTAATGCAGATATTTTTTCAGCGACATTTTACTGCTGCTGACCGTACACTAAGAAAAAAATATAATTAATTTTAATAAATATTTAATTCAATACTGCCAACTAAACATTTACTTATAGTAAGTAAATATTTGTTCAATAAAAAAAATGATTGTTAAATCAAATTAACATTTCTTATATCAAATAAATATATCTTTATATTTAATAAATATTTAGTATTCAACTAAATATTTATTAAAATTGACTATTTTTTTTTAGTCTATAAATAAAACACATCGGAGATGCATCAGGAATTGTGAACTGATTTGTTTTATCGCGTCCCCGCTTATCATCGACGTGGACAGTCTCTTTTTCACGAGGATCAACTCTTTCTGAAAAGGCAAGGTAAGGATTTTTCGGTATACATCTTCATCTTCTTTCATTTTACGAGACACCGTTTATAAAAGCTCGTTTATATCGCGGATGTAACTTCCGCTTCGATTATGATTCACGAGCATCCCGTATCCCGCGATACGAGAGGATACGAAAAACGCGCGGTGTGCAAACGCCTCGAAGTTGCATGACGCGCATTTCTATAACACAAAAGTAAAGATTACGTTTGTAAATTGGGCGAAGGAAAACGTACTTCTTTAATACATTCAGCTTGAGCATTCTTTACGCGTGCACATGTTCACAAGTTGTCCCAGATTTCCTTCTTTAATCCAAAGCCGATTTTCTTTTCTTCTAAAAATACAACACGATTTCTTTATTTAACACTTTTTATCACAACGTTTTAGTTTCCAGCAATAATATTTTTAAAGTAAGATTCAAAATTTTAAAACTTTGTTGTAAGTTTAGGCGAAATTGATTAGCGTTAAGAGTACTCGAAATTCTTTGGATTAAATCTCACTCAAAAGGAATAACATTCTTTGAAAATAAGATTTCAGTTCACTTTTAGAATGAGATTTACTTCAAAGAATTTAGAGAGTGTACTGAGAGCAAAGTATTTGGCATTTGTGACTATAATTGCTTAAAATAATTATGATTAGGAGTTCTACTTTTATAGTTTACAATGTTTACAATGTTAGTAGTATTGTAATAATAATTATATTTATAATTCTAACAAAGAATATATGGTTGACAAATAATGACTGTAAATTATAGTTAAATTACGGTAATTGCAACCATTTTTTCTCTCAGTGTGTGATATATTTTCAATTTTTAATTTCGCGGAATATTTTTTAATTTATGGTATGCTACTACATTATTCCGCTCTTTAACAACGTAATAAAAAATATATTATATATGAATGCATGTACGCGATTATTATTTAAGCATTTAAATAATACGCTAAATAATCAGAGATTATCGATAAAAATTCAACGAATGAACATACGCATCGTCGAACGACTCGATCGCGACTGCTGCTCATGAATTTTTCAGTAGAAGCTTGTTACGCATTCCGTATAAATGTCAAGGCGATTTATATTACTACTGCGACCTGCCGTATCGTTTTTTTAATTTCCGCGTGACAGCGGGAATCGATATGACGCACCCCGTTGATATTTCGAGCCTCTAAAATCCTGAAGTTTCAAAGCTACGGATGTTTCATACTAAATACGTCAAAGATTTCGAATTCGCTGCCAAGTTTCACGGAAGCGTCGGACTTCTGAGATTCCAAAATAGCTATATCCCTTCATGTCCCAAAGTTTCGTAAATCATAGAGCTAAGTTTTGAAAGTTCAAAACTCTAGAGCCGGCTTCGAGTGCACCTGGAAAATCTTCGTGTAAGCGTCGATTCAAAAACTGCTAGAGCTACAAAAAATATTGGAAGGCTAAAAAAATCACAGTTTCAATGATGAAATTCGTTGCGAGTTCCACCTCGAAATTCGAGGAGTGTTGAAGATCCAGAATTAATTATCTCTATATAATGCTTCGCGGTGGTTTTTAATCTACGTGACGGTGTAGAAATCGATATGCGGCGTGCTATATTTTGCACGATGTATTTCCTAGGGACTCGATATCGAGATATTGCTATCAATAATTCATGAGGTACAATACGGTGTTATTCAAGGGTACACCCGTAACCAGATCCTGCGCGGATTTCGCGAGACGCGCAGCACGAAGCGGTACGTCATACGAGGAATTTATGGTGTCCATTACATTGATTTACGTAAGGCGCACGATGGATCATGTATAATCGCGCAGGCAGGTGTATCGATGATTCGGTGAGCGCAAATTGATTACGCAAATCTATGCATTTATTACATCTATTAACTAGCTTTAATAGATATACAGTGAGTGTAAAAAGTATTGGTACAAGGAAATTTCTTTTTATAAAAAAGTCTTATTTTTTTAAGGAAATAAATATGAATTAGCAATTTTATACAATAAATTTTATACATTCTGTTTTAACATAAACGAACGAGCTTCGCGTTTATATTCCTCATTTTAGAAGTTAAATTTGTCGACTGTATGAATACTTTTTTGAGCGTTTCAATAATACAATTTTTAATTTTTGCTTACTTTTAAGATGATATATTTTTAATAATTATTACATATCTTTTTGGTATATATAATTTTACGAGGCATACAATTTATCTTTTATTCTTTATGAATAAATGAATTCAGAATTACCCGGCAAGAAATGACAGTCAATTACATGTCGAATTGACGTCAAATTGGTCTCGCTATCATTGTATCGCTATTGATTCGACATCAATTCGATGAGTCATGTCTCACTGGATAATGTTTATTTTCTAAAAATAAAGTTTTTTTGAAAAATATTTTTTTTGTACGAATACTATTGCACTGTATATTCTACACTGACAAGTATTTATAACTGTTTTTAATTACATGATAAAATAATAACGATTAGGAACTCCATTTT
>NW_017259240.1:1002038-1019875 GCF_001594045.1 Atta colombica | reverse complement strand
ATATATATATATATATATATATATGTGTGTGTGTATATAGAGTGTACGCATAATTATTATCGCATAGTTATTATCTAACATTATAGCATTGCAGTAATAACTATGAAAATGTAACTGTTTATCATAATTATTTCAATATGCAATAATAGTCAAAAATCAAATATACTTTTCTCTCGCAATCGATGTACAATAACGCAGTGGGTATGCAAGCGATTAATTAATATTTTATGGAATGTCGTGCATATATGCACCGAATTTGAAAGATTTATTTTTTCAAATATTTAAAAATGCCTGGCGTTCAAATTCTAGTAAGATGGAAAATTCTAAGAGGCTGAACTTGCAAGATCTTGGATTTTTAAAGCTCCCAAGAGAGAGTTGCCAAATTCTAAGAATTTCTACAAGTCCAAGAATGTTTGAAGCAATTTCAGGAATGTCTATGATTTCCCAAAGGCTGAAAATTCAGAAATTCCGAATATCCAAGTTATTAAAAATAGTTATTTTGAAAAAAATTTTTTTAAAATTAGTCTAAATTTTAAACTGTTTTATTATTCCCTATTTTTATTAAATCAATTATAATTTTATTAAATCAATTTTTATTAAATCAATGTTTTATTTTTTTAACTTATCGGATATGAGGATATTGGGAAATAAAACAAATTGTCATTCGAGTTTTCAATGAAAAAACTTCTTTAGTTGAGTCACTTCGAACGTAATAATAATCTGATGCATAAAGTACAAACAGATAAAAAAGAGAAAGTGTTGAGAAAGAGCAACGTCTATATATCACAATGATAAAACTCAGATCGCCATAAAGTTTCTTTCTTTTCTTGCGGCCATTTTCTTTCTGTTTCTCGCAAAAAGGCTTTACGATCAAAGCTGGATCAAGATGTGCACTTACAAAAAATGAGCAAAAGAAGAAAGACTCTTCTTTACCGTGTTCCGCCTTTATCTTTAAGAGCTAGAAAGAAGAAAAAGATAAAAGAAGTAAAAATTTTTCGTCTTTGAAAAGGATTCGTTTTTCCCATGCATTCCCAAAGATAGGTTAAATATCATAAATCTTAATATATCCTAGCGTTTATTTTTAGAAAATATTCAAAATGTTATAATAATCATATTAAATTATAATGATAACCTTCTATTAAATATACATATATTAAATTTGAATTGAAAAAAATATTTTCAAATAGACATTTCGAAAATGTTATCAAGATTAAAATTTCAAAGCTTTAAGATGCTGAAATTAAAAAATTCAGAAACTTCGAATTTTTGTAAAACAGTATATATTTCAATATGCATTCATAGAAGAAAATAGTATCAGTAATGGCAGAAAGTTTAGAAGAAATACAACACGGCAATTCTATTATACATTATAAAGTTAATTGCAGTAAGAAAAATGAACAAGTTGTGAGTATAAAGCAAATGAATTTTTCTAATAAACAGGGCACAGATCATAAAGAATATTAACGTAAAATATTTGTGTAAAAAAAAGTATATTAAGAAAAATAAGCAAAGAGAGTTATTTAAAGTAAGGCGGATTTTTATTCTACTTAATAATATTTATGCGTAAATTTTATAATCTTCAATTAATGAATGTATTATCGATACAAAAAGTGTAGAGAAAGATACCGACATATCATTTTGGTTTTGATAATTCATAAACAAAGGCTAATAAAGCTTTAGAAACATAAATACAAAGTGGGAAGTGTCTTCTATCAAATAATATAGCAGTTTTTATAATAAATGTTTGCAATTTTGCATTAATTAACTTTTTCATAAGATAAGCAAAAATGAGCGTCTGACAAAATAGTTCTCAAAACTGACAATAGGCAATAATGCCACATATTTTTATTCTTTTTCTTTCACAGGAGTCATCTGTACAAAATATCTATAGTGAATATATATATATAAGATTTTCTAGAATCTTTTCACTTCAATATAAAACGTTTTTTTATTGATTTATATGTGTTCGTTGTATTGTTCTGTAAACGTATATATATAACAGTTTCTTTCTTTTCCATAAATTCACGATTGCTTTCAACTCCGATAGGATTGATATTGCAACACTATAAAGATAAGTTAGCTTATGGTCTGTCACAGACAGATGTGCTGGAGAGTACATTGTTAAATCTATAGTGTCAAATTTAACCTAACGTTAATCGCTCCACTGCTCCTATTAAATATATCGTTATTTTTTACCAAAGCGAGTTAAATATGAAACTATATTGTGTCAATTTGATACTATATATAGTTTTAAATTGACACTGTATAATGTCAAATGTAACCATTGTTTTAGTATAAAATAATATATTTAATAGGAGCAGTGACGACTCACGTTAGGTAAAATTTGGCACTATAGATTTAACAGTGTATGCTGCACCCATATTTTATATTTAAAACTATATTATGAAAAAAAAAAAAAAGTAAAAATATAAATAAATATAATGAAGAAAACTACAAATGATGTAATATTATGAATAATACAGCCGTTGTTATTTTAACTATTTAACTATTTAAACTATGCAATTTGCAAAAGAAACGCAAAAATTTTATTTTCTCATCCTTCGTTTTTAGCTGATTTTGCATAGAAACAAGTATATAAATTATGAATTTTTACTTGTTTAATTATCTGAACAGATCATATTTTTTTTATCAATATAAATAAAGTACAATAAGTTTTAAAGAAATAAGGGGATATTTTTAGTAAATCTATCAGTCGGAAATTTCTTTCCATTGTGTCGTTATAATATAATAACTTATCTAACAATAAGAAAAACGTCCATTTCCACCAATGTGGATCAACTTTAATATCAGTTTAACTTACTCCTCAATATTTTTAGTCTAAGATTAGGAAAAAAATGAAGAGTAAGTTTAATCGAGATTAAAGTCTACATTGGTAAAAGTAAGCATAAAATGAAAAGATATAATTGTCATAATACGTAAATTTCTTGCTATTATTTTATAACTGTTATTTTATAACTATTATAATAATCTACACGAACGACATTAATGAAATAAGTATAATATTTCTACTAACAATTTTTACCACAGGTACAAATATTATATGTATACAATATTACGTCACATTTGTTGAATCTGCGATTCAGTAGTTTTCAGTACAACCCTTCTGCTATTCTCACAACTTTATGAAACCAGTATTTGCGAGTAGATATTCCAGTTTCAGAGTTGTCACGAATCATTCTGCTTTCTCTGAACGTACAGGAGTTCGCCAAACATCGCGAGCTGTCAAGCAGCACCGAGATCGAAAGCTTTTAGCACATGATGAAGTGTCGAGGATCAACGTTATCCGTGTCGAGCGTATGCAACGTTCTCTCACCTTCGCGAAGCACAAAAATAAATCCTTCGCGTTCAGCATTAAATACCAGGCGGTATGAATTGCAGCGCGGTGGAACCATGGCAGCCGTCTCTAAAATGTTAGCAGGACGGACGAGCGAGAGTCTGAAATTCGAGCGAGGGTTTAGTATAAATTCGTAATGCCAGCGTTATCGTCTCCATCCGCGCGCCGCTCTATCATTCAAGCGCAGATCTCGCGAAAATCCTCCTGGAAGGCGACCGTGCATGCTGCGTGCACAATACGCGCGCAACACGTGGCACGAAAGTCGCCGGAGTCCGTCCCTGCTATTGAATTCGTAAAAACGAGCTGCAATGACAAGAATTATTGTTTTCCTATGTTCCATAATCGCTGTCAATACAATTTGTTTTTTCTTGTTGGCGAATGCACGTTCGTCCGAAAACATGTATCCGGAATCAACGAACACGAGTTTGTATAACAAACTCGAAAAATCTCCTGATTCAGATTTTAATTTAAGATAATATACCATACGCCACTTTAATTAAGTTTGAATTGTTGTATAATTTCGAATATAAATTTTCAATCGTCAAATATTCGAGATATTCCAACGTACACGGAGAAAATTTTATATTAAATTTTTACTTATCTTTATAATACTAACTTTTATTCACTTTTTGATTTTGTAATAAAAAATTTGAAAAAGTGTAAAAATTACGTTGCATTATTATTTAAAAAAAATAGCTATGGCATTTAAATTTGTAATTGTCACGATAGTATCTGTAGCTTCTACAACATTAGTAGTAATTTTAAATATATAATTTTCTCTTTTTCATGTATAGAAGTTTTTAAATTATATTTAGTCTACTGAGAAAAAAGTTAAATATTAAATATTTTGTTGAATATATTGATAATATATAGTATTATTAAACGATAATAGTAATCGATCATTTGATATAATAATTACTAAATATTTAGAAAAAGAAAATTATTATATTAGTTGGTCCAATTAAATGATTTGATAAAACCAAATTTGACAATTTAATGAAATATTTGATAATTATAATGTCAAATTGTACAAAGAAAAGTTATTAATTGATTTGGTAATAGTTATCAGATTATTTGGTAGAAATAAGCGCCTAAAATGTTTTCTAAATACAATCAAGACATTTTAGGTTTGTTCGATGATGCTCACGTATGTAAAATTTAATCAAGCTTTCTATATAATTAGTCTGTAAATTAATATGACCGAAATTCATCAGACAATTGTCATCTATATAATTTTTTTTCAATATATTTTAGCACTTTAACTACCTATATTTGGGTGATTTTATTTATTCGACGAAAAATAATTTTACTTACAATTAGTCTTTTTCTTTGTTGAGATATACAGTATTTAAAACTATAATAACTATAAATTTTAAAAAACTATAAATTTAACAAGTATTAAAAATGTTAAATAAAAATGTAAACTGAAATATGTTCTTCCTCCGTGAATAAATACCGTTTTCAGAGGCCAGGAGAGTCCGAAATAAAAAAGTGAAATATTTTCTTGCAAACAGATGATGTGGAATAACAATGATGTAGTGTAGGATTTTTTCCATATGTTATTCCATTTGTTTAGAACAAATATTTTAATTTCGTTTTAAAACAGAAAAAAAATGTTTTTTCAAAATCAATCCTTTTTTCCTATTTTCAAAAAATCCCACGCTACAAATATTATATCTATTTCATCATAGTTATATCTATTCCCATCATAGCTATTTCATCGATTTATAAAAAAATATTGCTATATATAACTTTATGATTTCAAACCACTCTCCGCGAAATCGTGTCACTCATTCACAATGAAGGAAAATATTCCACTGCCTACATTTTTTTATTTAAAATCTTTAATATTCAGCAAATTTGTACTTTAGATACCTATTATATAATATATTTCTAAGAATATATTTCTAAAGTAGGAATTAATTCTACTAGTAGTAGTTGATTTAAAAAAAGATCTTGAATGTATGTTTATTTTATTCTATCAAAGTGATGTGATTTCTGAAAAACAACAAAATATTAATATCAACAATTAAAAACAAAATTATTTTCTCTTTATAATTTTCTACTTATATTTTTTTCAATCATAAAAAGTATGTATTATACGCATATAATATATGTAATTTAAATATATATACAATTATAATTATATATATAAAATAAATACTTTTTATATTTATTTATTGTTATTTATAATTGATTTTGTATATCTGATAAATAATTATCACATTTCTCGACTTTGAGTCTCTCAGAGATTAACGTTGAAACAAATTTGACAGTTAAATATTAAAAATACGAATTCAGACGCATCAATGCGTAATCTCATGAAAATACAGACTTTTTTAATACTTGCAACTTTGAACATTTTGATTTTCTTGTATTTAAAAATTCGCGAATTTGCAAAGTTTGCGTCAAGATTAGTGATCGATCATTATTGTCTGCTTGTTCTCTCAATTACTTTGTTCTCTCGACAGACACCAATGACTCAACAGACGAATACGTTGGATAATTAACAAGATACTTGCGACACACACCAATGATTGCCATATACCGGAAGTGCATTCGCTGAACTGCGATTCATTAAGGTGCCCGAAGCAAATTGTTGTTCCATTAACGCGTACTATAACCACGAACAGTTCCACGAAGCGCTGTTTCATATCGCGCTGCGGGCTGAGATAGAATATTAGATACCCGCAATACTCTACGCGATGAGAAATTAATGTGCGGGATGCACATATAGATTCGGGATGCGCGAAAGTTCCTATACTTGGAGCGTCGAAACTATCGGTCGGAATCGCGCGAGATAAAGCGCAAGGGGAGAAAATACAACCGCGGAAATGTAATGTAACGTGAACGAGTCAAAATGAGTCACATGAGGACTTGGTTCGCGAAAACGTCGGGCGACATTTGCGATGTGCAATTTTAACAGCCATCTTTACGAGCAGACCGGAAAGTCTTGCGGAAAAAGCGCGTCCGCCGTAACGTATTACGTGTAAGGTTTTACGACATTGTTAAAACCTTGCACTTTTTTTCGGACGATTATAACGAAGTTCGTGCCCGTGGCATTTTATCTGCTACCGTTATCATTTTCACGAAAATGCCGCGAGATAGTTGCCGCGGTCGAAAAAAAAAAAATAGAAAAACGTATCGCGCCGTTGGTGGAAGATGTGCAAAATTCATAGGCGAAAATTTTGCGAATCAAGCTATGTTTTATTATTCATTTCGTATGATTTTTCTGAATGATTTTTCTGACAATTATGAAAAAGTAATTGCAATTATTATAACTTAATTATAATTTTAGTCATTTTTTTATACTAATATATATTTTTGGTATAACTATAAATATGATTATTATTATTACTAACATTATAGCAGTAATAACCATAAAAATGGCGCTCGTAATCACAATTATATAGTCACAAATACCAACTATACTTTTCTCTTTTTGTCAGTGTATCGACCGAGAATCTAATATATATGTCAAATAAACGAAAATTTAAATGACTGTTTATATTACACGCGTTGTTTAATTAATTATACGCTGTGACGCGCGTCATCTGAAAATTCTTCCATGACTTTCCTGTCAACGAGAAATTACAGCTCATTAAACGGATTTATATTGATTAGCATTATGTTACGTCACGTTTGGTCACGTTACATTGAAAACACATTAATTAGCAAACACATGTCTTCCTACTTTCGAATTTCATGCTGATCCTCCATGTTTGACCAACGTGCTTTTCGTAAAACTTCCAACTTTCTAATTAAAATGAGATTCCGCCGGTCGGACGTGTCTGCTCGAAAGTCACAAACTATACTCGGGTCGTCTTTTAATTCGCCAGGAAATCTCGTCTTCGTTAAATCCTTCGGCGGACCCGAAATCTCGCGTGATCAACCGCGAATTCATCACACAATCCATAGTTCGCTTTCTCTCTCTCTCCCTCTTTATAAACAGGAATTATAAAACGGAACTATGCTCAAAGCAATCGTCCTAACCATATGCGCTTGACCATTTTCATTGCTGACGGCGACCGTGCGCTGCGGCTGACATGGCGCGTGATGTACTACTGGCCCGCCGGTATACTAGAGAGGAAAACACATACTCTTGGCATTCCGACGCGCATTACACAACTACTTGCCAGTGGTAAAACACGCCAGCACGTCCGACGGCGTCCGATGGCGAGCGAGCGATGCCGTTCCCGACCTCATTTTTCATCTGGTTATTATGTCAGTCTACAACATCATTCGCGAGGAGATATAGTCGCCTCCTAACTTCCGAACGAGTGATAATTTGAAAATAATCGCAAGATACATTTTTAATTTTACTGTTTTGAAACAGTAACGTCGCAGTTTTTTATCATAGACTATCGATCACACTGCGAAATAATATATTATCAATTTAATAATAATTTGTCGTCATTTTTAATGTTTACGTATTTATATTATATTAAGAATCGAAACAAGGATAAGTGTATAAGTGTTAGATGTCTTTGTCTGATTATCCTTTATTTCTAGTAATATATAACGTTTTGAGAATGTATAGTATGTATTGCGACGAATTTAAATTGGAACTCTGATTACGGGGAATGTAAAATCATGGCAAACAATTTTTATGTATACTGAAGATGACCAGATAGATAGTCGAAAATATTATATATATATTATTTTGAAATACAGGATAATTAGGTAAAGATACGTAGCACTAGGCTTATACATTTCTTGTTACGACTCTTATTGTTTATAACTAAAGCCTTTGTTGATTATATTATATTATTTTAATCAAATTATAGCCGCTTTACGACCATCACTGCTACATATAGAAAGATATCATTCTATTCGTAAGAAAAATGATTATCCTCAATCACACAATCAATTTTACCTGATAAAACCTGGTGACAAAACTCTACGAACAATAGTTTGAACATATTATAATATGATTTTCAGCAAATTCCAATGGTTCATGTTCACTAAATGGCATCAACAAGGTTGCACAATGGTGTCTGTCAAATTTTACTAACACAATTTGCGACCCGTCAACTGACGCGAGTAATAAATTTAATGAGATGATTTATAAATGGCATATTATACTCTAAATTTTTGATGTGATTAAAATTAATTGAATAAAGTTTCTAAGCTCTTATTTTACTTTTTAAAATTTTCCCGTTTCTTTGACCTTTATAACATTTATGCAATTATGTTGTAAAAGTAATTGTTTCTTTATTATTTCTTTATATAATTTTTAATTATTATTATCGCAATAAATAGTAAGAAAACAGCTATATTTATAACTATGACTATATTTATTATATGAAAATTATTTCATTTATCGTTATATCTTGATATTTTACTAAATTTTGTGTATTAATATTTAAAATTATTAATTAAAATTATAAATTTTGTATATTAATATTTAAAATTATTTATAGTATTCATATTATTTATATTATTTATAGTATAATTTTTTCATAATTGATACAACTATAAATAATAAGGTTATTGTTATGGACATTATAAGTAATGGTTATATAAATGAAGCTTCTACCTACATAATTATTCATCATTTTATCATGCAATTATAGTCACAATCGCATTTCCTTCTCAATGCAGAATAGTTTTTTATTTTGTTTTAGATTAATTACAAAAATTAATTATAAATTATAGACAGAAACATATAATTAATTTTATCTGCAAGAAATCTTTCTTTTTAATTATTTATATACTCTGCTTCTCTGCGCTATTACATAACAAGTTCATTATATAATAATAGCTTTGTTGGCACTCCTTTTTCTCTCGGAGTACATTTGTCATGATAGAAATTATCGAGATTAAGAATCTTGTAATGAGCAACTAACGTTACAGAAGAAGATTCATATCGGATTATTATCCTAAGAGGACTGCAAGAAGCATTATTCGGTCTAACTTCCAGCTTTTTGTCGCATCAACTTAGCGTCCTAATTAGGTTTCATATTCAAAATACCTCGAGAGGAATTTGCGTTCCATTAATTAGTTTTCTAGTTTTTCTACTTCCCTCCAATGCAATCCTTTCCTTCTGTTCTCTTCGTAAAATATTCAATTATTCATTACTCCTTTAATTACTTTCATTTCACATTTAATATTTAATCTGATAAATTAATAAAAATGTTTATTTAAAAAAAATGTGCTGCAGATCTCTTTGTAAAAGATCAAGCGAAAATAAGTAAAAATCGAATTAGATTTAAATGGTTTTATTTGAGAAGAAAACTGTCTTTTCCAGAAGATCGTTTTGGTAATTTATTCACAAAGTTAGTTCGATTTATCACGAAACGTTATTAAACTTGTCCTCGTTAAAGATAAATCTTCTCTTAAGAAAATCCAAGTGACAATCCTCATCAGTACTGCTCGCAGACCGTTTGAATAATTCCGAGAAATCGAGAGCGACCCGTCCGCGCTGGGTTACTCTATATTTTAGGGTGCACTAATAGAAATGAGAGTCTGAGACATTTAAGTAGGTACGTAAGCTTAATGACTGCCATTATCGTCGCTGATGAACATCGCTAGTTCAAATGTAAGCATCGCGGAAGTAATTATGTATTATTGTTTTGATAATTGAGATTGTCAAATTTAGACATAGTTTAATTTATTCGTTCGTCTTGTCATTAACAATGGATAACTATCTCGGAGCTTCTTCCATCTCTTCCTTATACTGAGAGAAAGTTTTGTGTAACTACAATATAACGCATTACATATTAATATGGTTGGCCCCCAAAATAACTATGTAATTATAGTAATTTGAATCAGTTTTTATGATAATTTCAATCATCTTTATAGTTATAATAACTATAATTGCAGTCATTTTTTATTGCCACCTATACATAGAGTTATTATTACTAATACTGTAGTAGTCATAATTATAATTATAATTAATATATAATTATAGTTACAAATACCGAACAGTTTTTCTCTCATTGTCAGTGTGAAACTTGAAGTTGAATTTTGTCCGTCTTCAAAAGCGCCTGCAGAGGGAAAATAATAACGGAAATTTTCAACGACGGAGAGACGTAATTTGAAAGATGGAAAACTTTTCTGCGCGCTAATGTATTTCGCGTGTGTTTCGCGTAAGACATCCCTCCTGCGGGCAGGCATCGCTACTTCCGCTTCCGCGTCCGCACGATCTTTATCTCGTCGTCATTACCCCAGTTGTTTCGCTGTTGCGTGCTGTCGTGCTTATACATGAGAACGCCGGCTTATATATTAAACATTCTTCGCACGCTATTTTTCAACGTTAATGGGCTCATTCCAAAATCTGTCCGGTGTAAAATTAAACGTAGCGGTGCCGGAAGCGGTCAGTTCCACGCGACGCGATATAATGCATTGCTTTATAGATATAGCTGGCTTGCCGTTTATGCGGAAGAAAAAATGCCTAAGTGAGAGAACGAAACAGAAAAAAAGAAAAGAAAGAGAGAAAGAGAGAGAGAGAGAGAGAGAGAGAGGGGGAGAGAGAAATGGAAAGAGAAGAATGCTTCTTCACATTCTTCCTTTCCATTCCTCTCTCTCTCTCTCTCTCTCTCTCTCTCTCTCTCTCTAACTTTTTCTGTTTTTCTCTCTTTTTCTGTTTCGCTCTTTCGCTTAGGCATTTTTAGAAGCAGAAAAATATTTGATACAATATTTGATTGTGACTATAATTGCATAATGAGACTAAGTTAAGAACTCCAATTTGTGGTTATTACTGCTGTAGTGTTACTAATAATAATTACATTTATAGTTTTATATAAAAGAAATATTTAATTGGAATCGAAAATCCACTATATTTTATAATCGTTTTCGGTACCAACTTATATATAGGTATTTTTTTGTATATGTAAAAAAATTGAAAACAGAGTTGAGAAATAACTACAATATTTACATGGAACTAAGTTATAGTTCAAGTTACTTTTTTTCAGTAATTTTAACTTAACTTTGTTCCTTTTTTCAACTGTAGTTATATCTTAACTTACTTTAATTTTTTTTTCAAAATATTATCTATGTCATTTTGCTAACAGGAAAATAATTGAAAAGTTACTTTTTGAGTAACTGTAACTGTAATTCGTCACTTTTTAAAGTTGCTAACTTCTAACTACCGATACGAACTACGCAAAGTAAGAAATCTTATTATTCCTTTTATTCCGAAATGTACAATTTCTTATCACTATATAAAGGAGTAATAAGATTTGTTACTTTATTATCTTTATTATCTATTACTGATTACCCTACTCTCATTCGCTTTTGTGTTTTTTACTATGGTTTTAATTTTTTAAAGTCCATAACAAGATTACATTTGGATCGATTTTAATCGGTAATTAGTTTTTACAAAATAACTTTCCCTGACTACAAATATAATTATTATTCCTATTATTAATAACTATAAAAATAGAACTCTTAATCGTAATTGTTTTATGCAATTGTAATCATAAATACCAAACACTTGTCTTTCAATGTAACGGATGAAAAATCACAGGAACGAGAAACAAAAGGCATAGTCACCGTACTTCTCGAAACCAATATCCGCTTGCATCCCGCATCCGCTTTTCTCCGCATTAAAATCGAAATTTCGACATTTTAATAAAATGTCAATCGAACAGTCCCGTTTGAAATCACAATGTCGCTCGAGCGACGTCGCTGCCGTCGTTCGCGGCGATCGCCCGTCGTTCGAAATAATCGGCGTGCGGTGCTCGCATCAGACATGAAATCCCGAGGCGTTATTGTTTGCGAAATCGCCTACCATTTTTCCACGGAAATATATGAATTTACGCGCGCGTGGAGCCCGCAGCGAATCGGTTGTGTGACAGTAATCCAACATTTTTTGCCGGACTCATGAAAGAGAAATTCTCGCAGCTCGCCACGGAAATGTTGGGAGTCTCCACGGAAATGTTGGGAAACGTAGAAACGCAAGAAGAGCGACAAGAACTGATTAAATATTACATTTTCGAATCCTATTCAGCTTTTTCACGGTCGGTTAATTTATGCTTTACCGTGCTCATTCATGTAATACTTTACGCGATGTTCGACGAATGCTTTAATAGAGGAAGCGTGAAACATACTATAGACTTTCACGTTATTCGAGAGTAAAAATTGCGAGACAGATTTGGAATCGCATTATACCGTGTTGTGATTTTAGAGAACGAACGGTTTTAATTAAAATCTGATAAATACGAATATAATAATAGTGATAATAATAGTCTGAGAAGCGCGTACATCACGATTTAGTTAGAAATTTAGTTGGTGGATCATAATTATATAATATTAATTAAAGAGGCTTTATATTAAAGAGTCTTTTGTAGCCGATATTTAATATATGTACAGAAGTATCTCTTGTTGTAATAAAATGTAGAATAACATTTCGTATTAAATGTTTAATTAAAGGTTAATGTTATAATAAACCGATTTATTAAACTGTTTATAATTCTAGAGTGGGCGTAAAAGTCTAGCGGAAGAAACAATAAATTATTAAATTAAAGCTTGAAATATTCATTATATGTATTTTAATTTATCTCGCTAGTCATCTCTTTCGGAGAGGAATATACCTACTTAACTTTTATTGAGATTGAAATGATAAATAAAACGGATAAATAAAAGGGTCTTCCCCATTACAAATTTTTCACTTTAATACTTTTTCCTGCCCACCCTAACATTTAAAGGTTATATAAATGTCAACAACTTATCGATATTATTTTATGATCTTCTTCTCGCTGTAACGTATAATACATTGCTTACACATTATTAATTCTTCTCTTGATGTTTATACATGTAATACAGGAAAGTCGGACTATAAAATTTCATATCAAATTTGTGCGCTCGGTGTAGCTACAGATGCTTTTTTTTCAGACTGAGAGACGGAAACGGAAAAATCTAACAAGGATACGTAATTCAATAGTCGTGTAAGAAACTACATTGTACTCTGTACTTAAGTCGAAGTTGGGTCCACATCAACGCTCACCTGCACTCTGAAACGTTGATGGGATGTTGACGTTTTTTAGATTTGTTCTATATTTATACGTAGTCATCGATCATCGGAAGATCGATCAGCTTTTTTTTTGATCTGCCAGTTCTTTTTTTCGCAATCTCGACGCGGCCATTAAACGACGACCCGGATTTCTATTTTCTTAACGCTTTTCAAGAACAATCGTTTATCTGCTGTTTCACGTTGTTTTTCCGCTTTTGATGGATTGTGAGGGTGGTACTTTTAAGATACCTCCACTTAAAGAATTGAAGAACTGTGAATACGTTTCAATGATTTAAAAAGTATTTAATTAATAAGAAATTGATTTAGAAACTATAAAACTATATAAATTTTAATAAATAAACAACAATAAAATTATACGTTGAGAGAAAAAAATGATTACAATTGTTTTTATTTAACTATAGTCATTTTAAAAATATAATTTATAGTCATTTTCAGGACTATTAAATATATTGATATCATTTATAATTGTTTTAATCATGCAAATTATATCTTTAACTGCATTACTATAATCACAATTATATAAATTTATGCAATTATAAAAAGTAAAAGTGATTGTTCCTTTATTTTAGAAATAATAATATTTATTATAATTACAATTACATTTACCGAAAATGTTAATGAAAATAACATTAATTAAATTATTTATTTTATCTTGATGTTTCTTGATATTCTGTTATATTAATATTTCAAATCATTACGACTAATATATTTTTTTCAGTTGATTTTTTTCATACAATTGTAAAGATAAAATTATTACTGCTAGTAATAATAATGATAAAAATGGATATCCCAACCATAATTATTTAGTAATTATAGTCACAAATAGCAAACATTTTTCCTCAGTGTACTTTTATAAAATAAAAATTGATTTAAATAAAAAGCGGAAACGCTTCAAGTTTAAATCTAGATTTACTTTCTTTTTCAATAATCTATCTACAGTCTATATCTCGAAAATAAATAAATCTAAAAGAACGTTCTTTGTTAAATAAATTGAAAAAAATTATGAATCGGAAAAATTGAAGAAATACGAGAAGAGATCTCAAACTATACAAGTTCAACATTATCAATTAATTAGAGAATGTAGTTCACGATTAAAGATCTAAAAAAAAAAAAGAAAAAGAAAAACGGCCTGTCAGCAACGAATAATAATTTTAACGCGTTTTCGATCTCGTTTGCGTAATTGAGTTGGGATGAAATCGTGCTCCTTGTTCGTCAATTGGTTGACACGTGCGCTTTGTATCGATTGATCGCGGTTGTACGGGTATATAAAAGAGCGGAATAAAGAACATACCAGCGGTTGTGATGGTATTCTACCGGCCAGCGCTCTGCTTTTTTGATATACGTTACATACGTGGCCGTTTGAGAATGCAGGTCAGGGTTGGTGGAACGGAAACAGAACTAACTTCTGCTGGTAGTACTGGGCGATGAGGCGTGCGAAAACATGCTGTACCGGACGATCCGGAAATACCATCTCACCGGGAGTCTGGCAAGTGGCCGAGATGCGAGACGCTCGCACGAGGATCTCGAAAATCCTGAAATCTCCGGATATCAGAACTCAGGAGTCCACCAGAAAAGAATTACCGACTCTCTCTGAGATCTGACTGTCCGAAAATGCAAATACGTTCGCCGTCTCGACGCGGCAAAGACGCAGAATCCAAAGGACTTGGAAATCGTGGAACCGTAGAAATTCTTTCAGACGTTTAGACTTTTATAATCCAAGAATTTCAAATTTTAATATGATGCGGCTCAACATTAAAAATATTGAAAATGTAAAAATGCAGGTTCTTTTGTAAATGCAAGAATATGAGATTTTCAAGATTATCCAAATCGTTTTATGTGATCTGCGATTTTCAGATCCGGAAATTTTGAGATTCTTAAATAATAAACACTAGATGCACCGAGAGAAAAATTTTTGGTAGTAATGTGATAGTAATTACAGATTATAATAATTGCGATTATTATTGTTATAATTTTAGTAATGACACATACAGTTGACAATAAAAAAATGACTACAATTATAATTAAATTATAGTAATTGAAATTACTTTTATGGTTATAATAACTATAGACATTTTCGGATCGCCAATTGTACACATTTGTCGATAGAATCATATACACGGTTATTGTTACAGCTACTAATATTACAGCAATAATAATTGTGATAACATGTAATTAGTCACAAATATGAAGAATTTTTCTTTCAGTGCGTAGATACTTTTTATCTTTATTCTTCGGCCTTGATATATACTGGAAGTTTTCGCGGTATTTCTGGATCGTCCTGTACAAGTTGCTGACATTAACTATATGGGTGAGAAACATATCTTGCATGTACACAGAGTGGGACGCGTATTGAGCGGCGTTTGAACGATGATCGTTTGGGGTAAATCATAGGGCAGATGTCTGCGGAACATCCGGCGGAAATCGTGCGTTCCACGTCCAGAACGGAAGCACACGCCATTTTCATTCGGCAAGCATTCCCTCGAAAGTTCGCCGAAACACGAAACTCTGTGAGTCCGCTCATGCTTGCTGACTCTGTTTCCGGTACAAAGCACTCGCATACGTCGTGGGCAACATACTGTTGTTGGATAACATACTGAACATTACCTTCGTGCGATGTAGCTATAATTTGACAACGTATATACATTGTTAACATATTACAATTTAAATATAAACAATATTGAAAATATAATGGCCATTCTGGAATAAGCAATATTAATAATAAATCGGAAGTCAGAAGCTAAAAGTTGACCACTCATAGTCAAATGTAAGAAGAATAATTGAGTATGATGGCCGATTTTCTAGCTTCCGGTTTCTGATTTATTACTAATGACTTATTGTAGAATGTGTGTTATACTTGCAATCTTTAGAATTTTCTGATTTATTAATTAAAAAGTAAAGTACATTGTAACGTGAGGATCTGTAAGATAATAATTTTTATTAATAATTTAAATGAATAAACATAATTTTTATCTATATATATTTTGTATTCTATCCTTATGCCAAAGTTAGTGATCGAGAATGTTAAAATTCGAGAGAACATAGTGAAAGAGCAAATATGTTGAATCAAATTGAATCAAATGTTATCGATCTAATTGAACAAAAAAATTAAAACGTATTATACTAAGGAATTCCATTAATCAACGTGCGTGGAATTTAAAAATATAGCCTAATAAATCTCCCGATTTTCTTTATATATTTTTGATCGAGGAAACGATTTCGTGAAATGTTACTCACGCGCGCGGAAAGTTGGCGTTGAAATATTTACGGTGACTACGCTAGGTCAGATATTGGAAAGTGTTTTTATATAATCCACAGATAAAAATCAAAAAGCTACGTACATTTGAAGTTAGACATAACAATCGACGAGCGCGATGTTCGGGAATTTAACATTGTTGGATTGTTGGATCGATTCCAAATTCAACATTGGCGCCATTTTTTTACGTTTCACTGCGCGTGAAGAGCACTATCGTTTAACTTTATCTAAATACAAAAATTCGCGCGATAACAAAAAATTATCGTTATTATTTAAATATTTTAATGCAACAAGTAACGCAATATTATAAAATTTGAGCAAAAATAAATTGAGAAGAATACACCAATTAAAAAATTGTTGCTGTAGTTTTGTAAAAAATTTTCCGTTCAAAGCAATTTTTTATAATACAAATTACAATATACCGTATTACTTTGCGTGTCTTCTGAGATATTTAGAAATTTGCGTTTCGAGTTCGCAGCATCCGCAGCTAACTTTAAAATTCTCGCAATATTAAAGAAAGTCTGTCGGCGTCTGTGAAAGAAAAGAGATGGAGGGGATTTTGTATGCGTCTCGCGAAATGGAACTTGTGAAAGTTTTTGCGTGACGCTCGGTCGAGCAATCTTTTCCGACAACTCGCGTTCTTGGCTACCAAAACCGTGTTACCAAAAGTCTCTCGCGCGAAGAGACGAGATTTCCGCGACCGACCGCATACATACGGGGGCGTTCGCTCAAGAGAGGAGATTTTATTTTATTTTCCGTCCGTTCTCTCGCGTCCGTTTCGCCGTTTACTACAGGAATGCATCTCGTACGCGAGAAGTGCAGCGATGTAAAGCGCAGATTGTTACGATCAATATTTGCCAGATGTACTTTCCTTAACGCGAACCGAGCTTGTGAGAACTCTCGAGATTTTATTGCAGGCGCGCCTTCATTTTTACACGGCCTTTGCATTTTTATGCGTCTCTGTAAGCTTTCGCATATTGGAATATTTAAAGATACATTTCTGCTGTTTAAGTAATAATATTATACTTTTAATATACTTACTGCATGTTACATACTTTCAGATGGAGATTAGTTTCAGAAACAGCTGTTTTCAAATAAACTTATTAGTAACTTGTAATTAAATAAATTTAATATCGAATGGATTATATATACAAAATGCTTTTTATGGCAGGATCATTTTATCTTTTAAATGATCGTATTAAAATTTCTCAAATATCGCACTGAGAGAAAAGCATATTTATGACTATAATTAT
>NW_017259240.1:998309-1001938 GCF_001594045.1 Atta colombica | reverse complement strand
ATAATAAAATATTATAATTATAAAAATGAAGTTTTTAACTATAAATTATACAATCGGATAAATTATAATTTACTATATATTTTTAGCATAAAATATTATAGTAATGTTTATAAAAATGGAGTTTCTAATCATTATTATTTTACCAAGCAATTATAGTCATAAATATCATTTTTCTCTCACGAGGAAGCTGTTACAACTGTCTGGAACAGATTCGATTCTTCTTGATATATGTTGTTAAAAAAATTTAAGAGATGCGTATTTTTTTAATATTGGCCAATTTAAGACTTAAAGGGTGAAATAATCCTTCAAAGCTTATAATTGATTCAAATTGATTATTAATAAAACGGTGAAATATATAAAAAATGTTTTAAACAAAATTTTTATGATTTTTGTACTTGATAATTGTATTTAGGTTTTTCAAAAATCTAATATTCAAAAATGTCTCCCTATTAAATTTTGTGATACCGTTCTATCCCTTAAATCTTAAAATTATAAATTTTAGATTTAAGATATAAAAAATACTATCTCTTACATTTTTAAAGTTTATAATAACAATATTTCAAGAAGAGTTAAATTGGTTCCCGATATTTATGAGAAGTTCCTTTAGTGCGAAAATAACTCAAGTGCAGAAGTGTTGTGAGAAAAAAAGAAAAAACATTAATTTAACGAATTAACACATGCTCGATCATTAACAATATACGACTGCATGGATTGAAGGACAATTGTCTTTCAAAAATTTTTTTTGTTTACGGCATTCATACATTTTTATCCTTTCATACTTTGCGAAATATCCGTGGCAGTTCTCGCCACATTTTACGTGCACGTAAATGAAATTATGGCGTCCGGCGTGAAAGATCATAAAAGGGAAGCTCGCGCAGAAGCATAGCATTGACCATTTCTACTGGATGTCATTATTTAATACGTCTACATGGGGTGTGTCAAACATTCTTGTCGAATGTTTCCGCTAATCATCGCCAAGTACAGTCACGTTGTGCGTGCATGTGCATACGTTATGCAAGGCAAATTCGCATACAGGGTATCCCAGAAATCGCGTATTTCCCTCACAATCCATCGCGCGGATCATTATACGTGTACAATTTGTTTGAATTAATACAATTGAAGGGACAGTTAAATAGAACGATGAATGATGAAGACAAGTTTTATCACGAGCGTTTATAAACATGAGGAAACTTTTATTAATTAATGCGCAAATTTGGAATAACAGGGTCTCATTTATTCGAGACGTTAAAATTCAAGATCGTGAGGACCGAGAAGTGGCGAGGAGGCGTTAAGATCTGGAACACCCCGTATACGCGCATAATAGGGCTTGATAGCGAAAAATCGTCATCTCCCACCGTCTTGACGTAGTTGACGGTCTCGGCGGTCGCTTCGGTGAGGGCCCGGCGTAGTCGTGTCCGTCGCACCTGCGACAGCGTACGTGGACATAGTACGACGCCCTGGCCACCCTGGGTACCGGAAGCGGCGCCGGCGGATGCTGGGCCGGCTGCCGCGGCCATGGAGGAGGGCGCCGTCGCCGCCGCCATCGTCGACGAGGACGACTTGCACCACCACGGGAACTGAGTGGGCGTTATGCCGATATAACAACGTGGTTAATTAATACACCCACTTCCTGCTCGCGAGCGTTTCGCGGTGCACGTGGACGACGTGACAGACAGCACAAGTGCAAGATAGCATTAGACAGACACGTGGTCGTGGACGGACACGGGATCGGTTGCACCAACGATTATCGTGGAACCTAACTTCGGTCGGCTCTCTGGTAGCAGGCCTAGCTACGATGACTAAAGATCTACATCTGTCCTACATATCAACTATGGTGAACTTGATCAAGATAATGTCGTTAGACCTAACAAGAATGGCCTTGATGATTATTAATTCTGATTCTCTTTCTAGATTTTTTTGATCCCTTTTACATTTTTCACTCTAACTACGACGAAGACAAAGAAAATTTGGCTTGAGGTTGCTCTAGTGTTGCAATTAAGTTTAAGGCAGGATTGAGAAAGCTACTTTGTAAAAGTAACTAGTTACAGTTTTTTATTTCGAAAAGTAACTACTTACTGTTACAAGTTACCGATTCTGAAAAGTAACATGTTATAATATTTAAAAAGATAACGAGTCGCTACTTTTCAGTTACTTTTTGTTAATTTTTTGTAATTTTTTGCATTTTAAATATATAAGAATCTTACTTCTATGTACTTCTATCATTAAATTATTCTATTTATACAAATTATTTGGTTATATGCTGTATTAATAACAAAATTCAGAGTTTTATATATATATATATAATATGATATATTTATATGATAAAATAATATTGAAATCTCAAAATTATGAGATCAATATTCAATGTAATAAGAAGTAATAAAAGTCATATAAAAGGCTTCTAGTTTGATTCTTAGTATAGTATATCTGCAGAATACGATGATTATAAAGATAAAGATAAATTCCAATAACAAAAAATAATCAGTAATTGTTCACATTTAACATTTCATTTTTGTCATATGTTGACAAATAAGTTTGAAATACATAAACAACTATTAAATTAGTTCCTAGTTATAAAAAAATGTAACTAAATGAAGTTAAGTTATAGTTACTATAAAAAAAGTAATCTTCACTGTAACTTCGTTACAAGCAACGAGTTACTTTTTAACCCTGACTTAAAGGCCAGATATACTTAACTTGGTTAACCATTTAATAAGTTTTTTATTAGATTATAATGACGATTGAAAGAAGAAATATTTAATCAGATTGCGCTATGTTATCATAATGTACAGAAATTATTTTAGTGTTAGTTATCAGTTTTGCTTAAGCATTGTTGTTAAAAAAAAAAAGTGGGAGAAAATTCTGTTTAAATAACTCCAACTATATCTTAAATAAAAAAAATATTGAGGTAATAATTATTCGTATAAACCGATTATAATGGAACAGACTTTAGAGATGAACTGTAATTATTAATTAATTCTTATCCTCTACTCTCTGCTTCCTGGATTATTCTCGCTATAACGTAAACAAATAGAGATGAGATTTAGCCAACCGCAGTTAGCGGTAACCAACGTTGGTGCAACCAGAGAGAACCCAGAAATATAACAGACAGGTGACAATTCCTCTCCCACGTTACCGAGATATCTCTTCTTATCTCCCTCCGTATCTCAGCTCGTCCTAACATCGTTTTCTACCTCCGTCGCTCCTAAACAAGCGCTCATCATCTACGCCGACTGCTAGCTCGGCGCTACTGCTAAACTAAGAGTGGTCGGTCTAACCGAGATCAGCAGAGAGGCAAGTTCGAGTCGATTTATGAAAGTTGACAAACGCTAACAAACACATAACATGACGGAAATGCAGCAATTGTCGCCTCCTCGTTGACGAAACTGCCTGATGACATCTTGTTTCGCAAGATTTTCCAAACTCTGAATTTCTACACAGTACATCAATAAGTGAAATCGATGGTTTCGAGAGAACCTTCGAGAGACTCTTCGTTTGTAGCTCTTGTGACAGAATTCTAACGCGTTTAATACGCTTGATCAAAAAAAAAAAATATATATATATATATATATATATATATATATATATAAAATATATACTGTGCATTAAAAGGAATGCATAAAAAAGAA
>NW_017259240.1:992230-997849 GCF_001594045.1 Atta colombica | reverse complement strand
TATATATATATATATATATAATTTAATTGTTTACATAATTAATGAAATAACATCCATTAATGTAAATCACAACAATTATACAAATAGCGTAGTCTCAAATATTAAATTATTTCATGTCGTTATCACTCTTTTAGTTCTAAGCATTATTTTCGTTTTGATGATTTTATAAAATTAATCGCACATACTATATCTCAAAATTGTCGCATTACAGTCGCTAGAACTATCTATTTTTTCTCTGAGCATAGGTATTATAGATATTTCGCATATAATTCCAATTACATCGATTGTTCACTACGTGCACTTATTATGATTTACCGCGCGACAGGAAATCATCCGTTTCAATGCAGTGACATGGCTGGTATGGATAGCGAGAATATCCTGGAAGGATATTGGTCTACAAATCGGTTTGTTTGCAAATGGGCTCGTTGTTGTCTTCCTGAATATATCCCAGCCAGCCACGAGATATACACACGCCTAGTTACCATACATTCGTAGTCAACGAGCCAGTGAAGTAGGGGATAAGTTGCCGGGTAAACAAACGAATAGAAAGCTCTTGTAATAGCGAGAAGATGTGTGCTCGACTTTCCCTCGTTACGCCGATGTCTCAAGAGAGAGGAGTCTCCTTACTCCACTCTCACTTGACTTGTCCAAAAGAATATTCGCGAGATCGTGTACAAGTTGAAAAGTTTCAATTTAATTGAAAAATTCGTCCCGGTGCCATCAATATTTGTTCGACTCCAGCTAACCTCGAGAATCTTATCATCGCTCTTAATCTCTGTCAAACTTGAAGGATTGTTTCGCGTTGTTTGTGTTTCTCGAATACTAACACTTTCAACACGCCAATCCTAACCAGCTGCTCGTTTCGCAGAGCAAACGAGTGATCTTCACATCGGATTTGCCTCTCCGCTGACTTCGTGTAAACCAGTCTAAGGTATTGCTAGACTAAAGACTGGGCTAAACTAAAGATTCGGTTGTTTGCTTAGTTCGGGATGAAACAAACGATGTTGAGGAGAATACTCGGAGACGCTCGATGGGGTTAAAGGAAAGAAAATAACAAAGAAAGAAAGAAAGAGAGAGAGAGAGAGAGAGAGAGAGAGAGAGAGAGAGAGAGAGGATAATGTGCGAATGTGACGTCGAAGAGATTGTCCCGGAAATGGCAAGTCGATTGATCCACGCAAAGAAGTTCGGGATAAGAAATACTTTCACGGAGACCTGAGATTTCGCCGCGCAGATTTACGATGTCGAATCCGGCGACGTTAGATTACGACAGATTAATAGATTGGCGTCTCTAATCTTATCGGCCATTTCCGCGCCGGCTGAGCCACCGTTCGTGCGTGAGACGAAGCACTAGCGATTAACCCTTTGATCGTCGGAAGAGCCAATTTGATATCAAATTAAATCTATCTGCAATCATGATATGAAAATGTGAGAACTTAATTATGCATCAGGCAAAATGATCATAAACTCACCATACTTTTTTTGAACAAAAATCTTTTGATCTACTTGGAATTGGATTTGTCACAAAGAATTATGTTCATCTAATTATTCAAATTTCGACATTACGTATTTTATTGAACAAATATTGTATTAATAAAAACTTTTGCTATAACGTTAGAAATTACTAAAATTCCGTTTATGGACGATGAAAACGATTTTGACCATTTTTTGATGATTTTGATTTTAAATCAATTGAATGATATTGATAATATGTATTAATAAGCAGAAATTTGATAATTCATCAAATTTCTGCATTTAAACTTTTTATATTTTATAACATAAAAAATAAGGTATTTGAAATTTAGAAAAGTGCATTTTTAAGAGGGTAAACAATACATTATTATAACTTCTGATCAGAATTTTAAGAATGTTATTAATGTTTTTGATTTTTGAACTTTTTAAAAAAAAAATCAAAAATCGTGAAAAAGCTATTTTTAACCCATTAGAATAGATCAAAGAAAATCAAATCATAGGCGAATCGAATCAATGTAAATTTTGGGACAGAACGCAGAAATCGTGAGTGAATTATTTCTCTCGCATAAAATCACGATTTAAAAGAATTACGAATTTTGTAACTTTGTAATGTTGAAACTTATGTAAACTATAATAATTTTTATAGTGTATAGAGTTTGCTAAATCAATCTAATAAACTGGTGATTCGTTTAGTCTCAATTTTTAGATAAATTGGATAATTCCCTCTTTTTATTTTTTCGTTGTGCAATAAGAAATATTTATGTTATTATTTTATACATAAAATTTAGCCAAAATTGTAAAAATTAGAATTTATATTAAAACTTAGTATTCTAATTCGTTTTTGATAACTTTTTTATGAATAAAAATTGATCCGATTCGTCTCCTAAATCTCAATTATCTCTGAAATTTAACTTGTAACATTTAACTTGTTGGTGAAATTTGACTTGTAACATTATTTCAGCATCAAAAAATCTGTATAATATCTTGATAATTTTTAGCTGTAAATATAAATATTAGTATAAGAAATGTTAATTTTTTTTTAAGAAAGCATCTCATCGAAGAAAAGCAAAGAGTAACGAAGAGTAACATTACCATATCTTATTTCAGAATTGGAAACATGAGAGTGAAGATCGAGTCACGTTCGCGTGATCGTCCCATGGGTTTTTCCCGAGAGTTGATACTTTCATTGAAGGGACCAAATCACTTTTTATCATGATTTGGAACTTTTTTCAGAGCTGAAAGGCTAGCAATCAATTTTGAACGTAAAAGAAAACTCCAGCATCCAATCACGCACGTTTTTTCGAACGATCAAAATCGAATCCGCATAGATAATCCTAGTTAAAGTCTAATTGTTAAAAGCATTCCATTTTCATTCGTATTTGATTAATAACTCTACACAAAAGCGCAGTCCTATATAAAATCTAAATAAACAATTAATCTCCCTTGTACAAATGATCCTGCAGACGTTCCATCTTTGTCACAATTAATATTCGCAATATGCCCGACGATGAAAAATTACTGCTAACTTTTTTGCATTTGCGCCGGTTTACCACGAGACGTGCAGAATTAATGCATGTAATAACCTCGCCTGGAATGAAGACATTAAGACATTGATTAAGTTTCTCGTCGCTTAATTAGCCACAGCTTGCTAATTACCGACCGTCCACTTGCGTTCCCACGATAAAGTTCGGATATAGTTTGTCGCAAAATTGTGGGCGAACGTACATGAAGTTTTCTACGCGACCGGCAAAGAGGAAAATCTTCTGAGGTCCAATCGAGAGCCAATCGAGTGATCGACAAAGTTGGAGCCGAGCACGTAAAAGAAGTGTGAGTTGGAAGACTAACTCCATCCACACTCTTTTCACGGTGGCCATTGCAATTCGAAAGTGATCTGCTTTCGGGAAGAAGGGAAAAGTAGCGCGGCAATTTACTACTCAGAACCGAGTAAATGGCAGCTCGCAAATTCTATTGAGAGTTCCGATCGTAATATTTCTTCATTCGACTCTTCGCACGTAATGCGTCTCTCGAGAGAAGACCTGGTTATTAGGATATATGATCATTACGGATTGCGAACTAAATTAATCCAGATTAATGGCTGTGATGTTATAAACTAGATAATTGCATGTAAACTGATTCGATCAATTCCCAATTAACATTTGCGCCCTTTAGACGATTCGACGATTATTAAGTCACAAGAGATACAAGGAAGATCTGCTGCTACTTAAAGAACAGTAATTTATAATTTAAATATGGCTCTTTCTCAGGAATAAAATTCATCTTACATTCTACAATCTCGTTAGAATTTTTCCGTCGATTAAGGACACGTGGCGATCTCGCGAAATAGTTCGGAACGCGAAACGGCTGAAAGTTATCCTTATGCAAATGCCGGCTATTATCCTTGCGGGACGGGCGCAAAATTAAAAGTTCCGCGAACTAATATATGCGGAACACGCGCAATGTAAGATTCAGATTCAAGTTCCGCGGGGGCAGCTCGCGGCCAGATCTTTTGTGCTTAATCCCGCATAATGAGAGGAGCGTCCCTGAGACAAATAAAGAACCGATGCCGAAGTTTCTCCTGTTATTCTTGGTATAAGTCTAACTTCTCGTCGCACTTAGTGACTCAACTTGTGCGCGATTGCTCGATGATTAACTAATGAAGATTAATATAAGGACTCATTTCTGTTCCATTTATTCTCCTTCGATTAATTCGCGATCGATTTCTGCTCGACGGAAGTCGAGTTTAGAAAGTTTGAACAAGGATATTCAATGTTATACATCTTTACAACTAACTCTTATAGAAGCAATGGAATGTATTAATAAGTTTAACTTCTCAATCTTTTTAATATCTTTGATATTTAAATTATTAATAATGCACATATTGATATGATTGTACTTCTGAAAACTTAAATTATCATTTCCTAGAGATATTTTAATCAATTAAGTAATATGTTAAGAATTTTAAGCACGACCGTATATGAATACATCAAATACGATAAAGAAAATCAAGATCGGTCAAATTTTGGATATAACAAATAATATATTATATATTCTTTTATTAAATCAATTTAAAATTGAACATCCAAAATTTGACCAATCTTGGCTTTCTTTATCGTATTTAAGTAATAATATGTTTTTAATTATAGACAAATTAAAGTAAAAACCGCAAATTTTCTCGAATTAATTGGACTGCATAAACTAAAACTTTGAAAACTAAATTTAAACTTGTTTTTCATTTTTAAAAATCTAGAATATATATATATTTGAAAATATTAAAGGTGTTTTTTCCCAGCAAAAAGCGATTTGTTGTGTTATATATGTATAAATAATAAAATATTTTATAAAAATTACTTTTATAATAATTTATAATTATACTACCAAGAAAGCTTTTAAGCTGACAAAAATGTAAGTTTCGAGAAGATAATCACTGATATAAAAAATATTAATAAAAATCCGTTCGGTGAAAAAAAAAGTATGTCCATGTAAAGAATTAAAAAGTTAGACGACAAATTTCAGTTAAAGTTAATTAATTTCCCGGGATAACTTTTTAAAGCGTTATCAAAAAGTGTTTTCAAATTAGGAAAACTATTCAAAAGATTAAATCTATCCAAAAGATCAAATGCAATTGAAAAAGGTAATTTACGTTGTGTAAGTGATTACTTCTACTTGAGCTTGTATCAGCATGAATTAATTAAAGTTTACTTCGTGAATCTAAAGATAGATTGAGTGTCTGATTAAAGTAATTTGTGAAAGCATGCTGGATCATGGATCTGAATGTAACCATTAATTGTATGTAATCGCGTAAGTGTTCATTAAAATTAACAAAAAATCTCGCGCCTCGGTCCACTTTCAAGATATACCTTTTTCCAGTCGTTAAACAAAAAAGTCTGCAAAATTATTCAATGTTATACATTCCGACACGTAGGCACGTCCGCACCAGTCATAATGTTCACTGCAGATATGTATTTTGCACGTGTCCGCTTGAAGGTGTTTATTGTCAACGTTGCGTTTAAAAAGTAATAATTTTTATTCGAAAAAGATTACCACTCTCGTATAAAAAGAATGTATAATATTTTATTCTAATTTAGACAAGCATTAAAAAGTAACATTTAATTTAATGTTAGTCAAAAAAATAAAAATAAATAAAATGAA
>NW_017259240.1:986832-992130 GCF_001594045.1 Atta colombica | reverse complement strand
AATTATTAATATCTGTTTATGATTTATTATGATTTGATATGGAATTATAAATAATTAATTTATAAATAATATAATTACAAAAAATATCACTTCACCACTAAATATTGAAAAAAATGAGTAATTATATATACATTATTATAATGAAACAATTTGTATTAATAACAGTATTATATATCCAAAACGTTTTTTTTTTTCTAAAAAAAAAGATGAATTTTGAAATAAAAAATTCTAGAATCTAAAAAAAATTTTCGTGATAGTCAATTCTTAAAAAAACAACCGAGATAAAACGTGTCGGATAAAAAAAAGTAAACAACAAACTAGTGCATCTCACATAACTAGGTTAAAACTACGTCTGGCATTGTGAACAGTTTTATAATAAAGCAATGACATGGAAGAGAAAGAAGATCGAAAATATGAAAACCGCACGTTGCAAAGAGAAACGCGGAAACATCGTTTTTGAACAAAATTATGATCACGAAAACTCGATTTTTGCAACTGTGAGAAAGAGCTGTCTACACGTTTAAATGTGTTATAATTAAAAACATTATAACGAGCGGAAAAACGAATATATTATATATCGTCGCATATTATCAGAATGCAAAGGCAAAGCGATATTACACGAACATGCTCTGTTGCAAATAGTTCCTGACATTTTTCGTTTTTCTGCTCATATTCTCTCCTTAATCCTTTCGCGGTTTAGCAGAATGTGATGTTTTATTGTGATGTTTTATTTGCATCAAAATTGAGATGTCCGACGAGTTTGAGGTATTTCATGAGAAAACAATATGTTTCGAAACAATACGAGCGCGAGTAATTTTGTTGCCATTGTATAATTAAAAAATAAATATTTATGAACGGTATTGAAAAATAAGTGATATTTTTCACGTATGAGTAATTTATATTTTTTAATATTTGAGAATAATAATACAATATTGATTAAAAACAACATAGAATTGTTTGAGAATATTGTTGTAAACAATAGTATCACACGCATCATTTGTACATACGGATATCATATATGCATTCGATTGACCAGCTTCGTAGATTTCCCAGATTACTCAACTCATGGAAAATGTCAAGGAGTTCTCGTCGCGGTGTATCTCTATGGCATGCATGAGGACATTTTCGTTAGTATTCTAGTTGGCTATCGGCCAAAAACGTCAACGGAAGCCTTAGTCCGCAAGCGCGTTTTCATGCGCCAAGGAAACATAATTAAACTAACAATGTCACGAGAACCGCTCCTCATCCCAGCCCCTTTCCCAACCCCTTTCTCATACGATGCAAATCTCATTTAATGATGACGGAAATTTTGGTTTACGCTCTCGTCCGAGAGAGGATTTCCACTCAGAAACTAAGCAAATTATGAATGCAGTCAGGAAAAAAATAGAACGAGGCTGATGCATAGGGTGTCCCAGAAAAGACAAAAGAAACGTGCAAATTGTGTACGAGTTTCCATTAGAAGAAATTTAATGTTCGGTCTGATTAACACTTTGACTGCTATATGTGTATTTAATTGGATACATATCTATATGGATTCAAGACGCCCGTTATATTTTTAATGTTAATTTAATACACATTTTCTACCTGCTGTATATAAATCAAGAACACTTTACATTAATTTTATATGTAATGATACTTTGTAAATTTTGGAAAAATTTGTCAACTTTGCTAAGAACTTTTATTAAAAACATTTTATTGAAAAAGTATATTTTAATGTAAAAATTTACTTAAAATTATATCATGCAAAAAATAGTACGCCACGCCAGGACACGGATTATAAAAATTCGTATGGCAGTCAAAGGATTAAAAAGTAATTAATATGAGACTTTGGCATCGCAATATTTGGATTAAAAAAAATATGTAATTCGAAAATCATAATAATAATTACTTTAAAAACGTAAAATAAATATTTTATTTTATTCATTTTCAAAGTCCGCTTATTAGGCATTTCCATTTAGAAAAATTCATTAACAGGGATACTTAACTGCAAGCTCGCTTTGTCATGTTGTATCTCTTACCACAAATTTAAAAAATTACGAGTAAGTTCTACAAAGTGGTCAAAAAAGGATTAAGTCGCCGCTGGTTAAACTCAGTAATCCCTTCAAGAGGGCAGTTTTTACAACAACTGCCATCTGTATCACGTCAGGATTCTACACAATGGAGCAAAAAATCGGCAAACTGTGTATCGAACGTCGAGTAAACGGTACAGTTCTATTCTCCGCCGGTATTCTCTAGCTACCGTTTAAGGGTGGTTCTCCACTTGGTTCTTTCCACCCTCCGCCAGATGGCGAAAGGCGAGTTTCCATCGATAAAGGTTACTTTGCAGACTTGTATCTTCAGTAGCAAGTAATTAATTCGTCGTGTTAACTACATACCAAAGATCTAAGCACAAAAATCTTGAATCTATTTATTTTTAAATTTTAAGTCAGCAATCCAATCTCTTTCAAGTAGTAAAATACTTAATTCTTGGATCTTTTAATTCTCATTTCTTTCTATGTATTTATATTTTATTCATGTATTTGATATCATGTTATAATATAAAAACCCAGAAAATTCTTTCAGATATTTTAATTCAAATATTTAATTTAAATTGTTGACTTAACACACAAATTTACGAATTATTATGTTTACAAGTTTTCAAATAAAAGAATTCAAAAATCCTCGAATTCAAAGATAAATTAATAATTTTGCGTATTTATAGATCTTGGGATGAAGACCGAAATTTGCTACGAAACAATATAACCGCAATGGCATGTGAAAACTTATAAAAAGCAACCTAATGAATGAAAACGAAAGAGACATATAAAACCTCACTAAACAACCCTTTGTCACATGCCGTGGCAAATTTCAACAGATAGCCTCCAACAGATAGTGACGAAATCAGAATGGAAACAGCCGCCACGAATTTCATTTTATAATGGAAACATTGTAAATTTACTATCTCATAAAGTACGCTATATTTCGATCTCATACAACCTGCTTTGACATTGTGTTAGTCTTCCTCGGTCGCGTTGTGCTTTTACGATTCCGCCGGGCCTACGCCGGTAAAACCCCAACGACGAAGGAAAGGTGAATAAGAGTAGGACGCGCTGGAGTACGAAGGGGAAAAGAGATCTGTCTCCCTGAGGAGACTGGAATGAATTCGAATGAACGATAAAAGAGAAGCGAAATGTTACAAGACACATTTGACACATAAATGACACCCACGAACATAGCCATGACGTTCGAATAGGAATGTAACGAGTGTGGAAACACCAATAAAGGAGTTGAGTAACTTGACGGTAAAACAATGACACACTAGAGGAGACGAGAACACGCATAGAGGAAATACATGCGTGGAGAGAACCACGAAGAGCGACGGAGGACAAGTTGCAGGAGCAAGAAAGAAAGAGAAAGAGAAATCTAGATTGTTGTCATATCGTAATAATTGTTTTTGTACAAACATTGCAGTGATTATAATCTTTATCGTATCATTACTCGATGGTTGAATTAAAAAATCTCGAAGTTTCTCTTTAGTCGCGTCTTTAAATTATTTTTTCTACGCGCCAACGTAAAAGAGAGCTAAAAGAAATTTAAAAGCAATTTAAAATCTGGGAAGAAAGAGATAGTACTAAAAAAAAAAAATTCCAAAAGAAATAGAAAACTGGAAGAAAACGTTGTTAGGACGTCTCCATTGAATGTTATTTCTAGTTTATGTTTAGAAAGATGATTAGATAACAATGAGATCTCTTTCGCGATTTGCTCCGGCTGTTATTCAATCAACTCGTTGACCAATTAAATACAATCATTTCTCTTTCTCCTTTTTTCCAGAACTAACTAACTCAACAGAAGAAGTGAAAAACAAATGATGAATATACGAGAGAAAGAGAAACACAGAGAGAGAGAGAGAGAGAGAGAGAGAGAGAGAAAAGAGACGGACAAATGGAGACAAGGGTAGATTCGGTGCTGTGCTGAGCACAGGTGACGCCATCCGCGATGCAAGAATACCAAACTGCAACACTCCGCGCATGACATAACGACGACATGATATTAAATTAGCCACCTGCTCCAAATTCAAATTTCAAGAAATCTTATGTTACACTCGGGGAAAAACACAGTAGTAGCAATTGCATAAGATTATCAAACCCAAAATTCGCACTTCAAGGTGCTCATCAATACTCACAGACTATCTAAACGTAATCTACAATTGATATTTAAATTCTTGTATCTCAGAAATTATTGCTTAAAATAAAAGTTTACAAACAACTTTTTATTTAATTTTTCAAAAAAAGTTTTCTTGTCATAGCACTTTTACGTTACGAATTCTGTATTAACTATACAGGTAACAATTACAATTATACAAGTTTTATATGTAAAATTGATCTACGTGTCTGTGTATTTGAATATATTATTTTATAGTTGCAATAATTATAAGATAATTTATTCAATTGTATATGTACATTGATTGTATATACAAAACTTGTGAAGTTGCTACTATTATAATTATTACAATTATAAAATAGTTTGTTCATCTATATATGTACATTAATTCTGTATATAAAACTCGTACAATCTATCTGTATAGTTGCTATTGATTTATTATGTTTTTCTCTTTCTTTAAATACGCACTCTATTCGTATACAAATTTATTTATCTGCTTGATTTGTTTTATCTTAGTAATTCGCATAATTATGTATTTATTTCACAATTATATTGTTTATCACGAAATGCTTGTTAGAGATATAATATATAGATACTTATCGCGTGGAACAAAATCTCTGTTTGGATCATTGTTATTAATTGAAATAATTAACTGATTTTCCTCTATTTTAAAACATTATAAATTTTATCGATTTCAACCTGGTACTAGATGTTTATTGAAGATGAGAAAGAATATTATAAATATATATTCCGTATGTTGATTAATACATAATTTAATGAATAATCAACTTTTAATCTAAATCTTTGTCCGAATTGATCTTTTCTTCTTAAAAAAATAATCAAAGATGCGGAATTAATTCTTTCTTCTTTAATTTCACAAAATTTATAACTTGATGCGATAACCGACTTATTAAAAAAGATTTATTTCATCGGAAAGTAGCTTCGAGAATGTAGAACTCTAATTCGCTTCTTCTCCTTTTGCTCTTCAAGAAAAGGTAAATAAAAACGCGCCGCGCCTCTTCTCAGATCAAATTCTGATCTAGGCGTGTCGTCGTTGCGGTATTCTTGCACCATGAGCAGCTGGTTGTGTGCGTTTATATAGGCTCGCGAGAAACAGTGGAGGTCGCGGCTTACCTGCCGGAACTGTCGTATGCCGCC
>NW_017259240.1:945714-986732 GCF_001594045.1 Atta colombica | reverse complement strand
GCTCGGCGCCGCGCCGGTGTGCAGCGGGCAGCAACAGCCGGAGCAACAACACGCGGACGCTTCCGGCTGCGAGCTCTGCCGTATTATGCGGGCGTTGGGCGACGTAGTGACCAACACCGGCGGCGGCGGCGCCTGACACGGGCAGCAGTGGTGGCCACTCTTCACGCTCTCTCTTTGGAAAACAACAACAAAAAAAACACACATTACACGTGGTTTTACATGCACATACATACGCGCGCGCGTAGAGCTTGACGCCTAACAATAAGATTCGATTTTTCCTTTTTTTCCGAAATCCCAAGTGAACGCTTTAAGTTAGTTGAAAATTTTATCTGACCCATTTACGTTTAACTCTTTGAGGATCAGCGATCGATAATCCGATTTAGGCCCCTTTTCAGAAAAAATAACTTTGTTGATAATCGATTAAATGCTACACTGAGAAAAAGATATTGAAAAATTTATTTGTGGGAGATAATGTTTATTTTATTTAAATAAATCCTTATTTAAAAGCGGCGAAATAAAATTTTATTTCTATCCCAAATAAATCATCTATTTTTTTTTTATATTTAATTAATGAGGAAAATGTGATATATTTCACAGCAATGCGTATTCCATTATTACAATCAAATGTTTTTATAAATATGAAGTAAGGAAATATCACAAATAACATTTGCTTTGAATATTTTTATTCTTTTTCTCAGTACAGTGTATTAATTGCATGTTAATACTTCTAAAGAAAAAAAAATGTTTTTTATAGAGAAAGATACTGAGAGAGAGAGAGAGAGAAACTTGTATCACGAATATTTTTATCCATCACTCAAAGAGTTAAAAGCTGACCGCTTAGTTTTACTGTTGATAATTTCCAGTTACTTGATTTTATCTTCGCCTGCCAGATAAAAAATGAAATTAACTTCCGTAATTAACTTTAATATCACACTTCTCTCATTTTCTGTAAACGTTTTCTCAATTTTTATTTTTGATTTTTATTTTTGAATCATATATATTAACATTGAGTATAATATTCAACCACTTTAGCTTGACATAATTATATAAAGTTGACATCGTGATAAGATAAACTACTAAATAGGGAGAGAAAGGCAAGAGAGAAACTTGATTCTAAAATACAATATCATCGCGCGCAATGGCTGCTCTCGTGTCGTTTATAGTATCTAAAAATTCTACGGTTGGTATAGTTTCACGGCTGGTATGGACTATAAAGTTAAACTAATAGTTCCAAATACGTGATCCAATATTGCACATGGCCCACTCGTCCGTGGACTAATCTCACTGAAAACTGTTTCGCCACTAAATTGGTGCGATTGGTGTCTCAAAGGTCTCTTTCAACTTCAGACATAGGGAATAATAATAATTATTTCAATCCCAAGGTATCGAACAATTTCTAAGTTGTAAGTAAAATTACGAATTAATGACAACTTATTATTCGAAATAAAATTATAAATTAATTTTGCGAATTCTAACAAATAGCTAACAAAATTTTATTTGATTGTAACTATACTTTATTTTAACAAAAGTTGCAATTAATTATTTAACTTTAGAGTTCATATAACTTCAGTTCTTTCTTTTTTAGACGAATATCAGTTCGAAGATGTTTAGAGCATGCATTTATGGGTTATGGAATGTGGTATTTCTAGAGTATTCCAAATATATATATAATGTAAACATAAAATTGCTGATGAAATTATTGCGCGAGATTCCAGCGAACCTTGTTGGTTAGACGTTAATTTGATTATGTCGGTGGAATATATTTGGAACAGCTTTCTGTCTAAAGGCGCTTTAAGTCAAGAGCCATCGGTTTATAAGACAGGTGGTAAGTCTGTCATCTGGAGATATCATTAACTGTACACTTCAACCTGAAAACTAAAGTTCGATGAAAACTGAAGTTTCTTGGCTTCTGAGCGGCTTCTTAAGATAAGAACAAATCTTTTATTCAAAACTGCCAATATACTTATTTTATGTTACACAAAAGATATATTTACAAAAGTATAACTTTCTTGATAAACGAATAAGATACCTTTCAATATCAATATTGTACCAGCTGTACCAGCTGCTCGACCTGATAATTTTATTTGCAAAAAATTATACGTATTTTGTACACCGATACAAAATCTTTCAGAGAACAAATCTTTGAGGATGTTAACAAAATAAACTTGGAATTAATTTAAGTTTTGCTGTTCTGTACTCAAAGTCCGTTTTGTCGAATTTTATTGCATAAGTCTTTTCATTCTCATGTAAGAATGTAACTGTTGAACACCTCAATTTATATTTTAGTAACTCAAGTGTCTTGTACGTCATCCCTTGACATTACAACACGTGAGTTATGGTCTCAATTTAATGTCATTCGATGTCTGATAGAAATTAAAATGAGAATACGCTTAATACATAATAAATTTAACCAGTTCTAACAGCCACGAATGCTGAAAAATTTAACGCAAAAAGAAAAGATTTGAGAAAGGTCAACAGCGTCGATTTTCATGTCGGGAATTCTCGACAATGCCATTTTTCGTATGTCGTTTCACTCGCGGCAATCCCGGGTGTACGTTTCCCGGACTCCGAAGAGGTTACAGGGCGACATAAAATTTCACCAGCTCAACTTTTGACCCGGTGAACGTGATCATCCTAGAAACTCGCGACGGCGTTGAGAGTCAGGAATTCTCTGGACTGGCAAAAAAGAGAAAGCCTCTTTTGCCTCGACAAGCTTGTTTAAGGAAACAAAGGCATTGCATTTTTCTGAGAACGACGCATTTTTGGGAGAACGGCGATTCCCGGCGAATTGCCGGGCGCACTTAAATAAAAGTGGCCGACTCCAGCCATTCTCGCGACGCGAACAGATTGTCTTTTCGTGGCCGAGATAAAAATCCATTGTATCCGTAAATACAATGTTCCTTGATTTAGAAAAATGACTATCCCAGCTAATCCATAAAACAAATTAACAAAAGATATTTAAAAAAATCTTTTTTTGACACAAAGAGCAATATACTAGGTTGTTAAAAAAGTTCTGAATCACTCTTCAAAAATGATTATGCACAGCAAAAAAGATTTTGCTAAAATATTAAAAAATACAAGTAAATACAGATCTGAAAATAAAATTTTGTTTAAAATAATTACGTAGAAAACTCAAGCATGATGAGCAATATTATATAATACAAAGTTTGAGTTCTAACAACTAACTTGAGAACATCTCTTAAATAATTATTTTGATAATCTAATAAAATTATTTTCAGATCTATGAACACGGAAAATCAAATTTTTAATAGCAGCAATTATGCTTTGCTAAAAATGTATTTGTTGTCACAGTAAAATAATTTCCCACTATTAATTGTTACTGCATCATTTCCTTAGTAGGAGAAAGTTGCTGAATGTATACTGGTCCTCTAAATCGTATTTCATCTCTCTCTCGATATTTTAAATTAATACTTAATATAAGCCACATTCATTAACAAAAATATGAAATAAATGAGAAATAAGTAATATAGATAAAAATTTAATAGATTATTATTATTTAATAGATATTATTTAATAGATCTTGTTTTATAGATAGTAGTATTTTAAAATTATAAGGTACATTTAATATTAACTTTTGATCAATTTATGTAGCTAATAATCAATTAAGCATATTAGTTATACTAAGCTAATAAAAGTAATGCAATCACGCTATTTTATTATGAAAGTTTTCATAAAAGAAGGTTTATATATTTTTCATTGTAAAATATTTTTCATTGTATACATATTTACAATTGTTATAAAGATTAAATTGATACTTTTATAAAATCTATCAAGTTCTCTAAATTATACGACTCCATAAGATAAAATTGATAATTGACAACAGTAAAATTAATAATAGATGTGAATTCCAAAAATAAGTTCAAGCCAATTTTACTTTGACGTCCTTGTCTTTTCATTATTATTATTTAATAATTATTAAATACTTATTTTGTTTTTTTGATAAATTATTAAAATTATAACGTTAATTAATTATTACGTATTAGTTAGTGATTTCTTTTATTAATTTTATATTTTTAATTAATTTCGTTTATAAATTTAATACTTTCGAAGGAGAGGCGATGTAGAATAACCTATAAGTACGATTTATATAAATAATATAAACGATAATCAAACTTTTAGATAGATACTTCAATAAAACTATTCTTTCTATATGCGTTTATCCATCAAAGTTTTTGTAATATTATGTTGTTTGTATTAGTAAAATTGCTACGATTTAAATGTTAAAGGTGGCGGAATATTACAATCTGCATGGGCGTATGCAGAATTTCAAGAAAGAAATAAAAATTTACTTTAACATAAAAGTTATTAAAATATATACCATATATGTATATTATATGTATATTAGCCTGTTTTCGAGGACTTCAACGAGCTTTCTTAATATTTCTTTTTCTTTTTTATCGTTTTTCTGTATACACTTAGCATATAGCAATCCATTGAGGCGATTTTCCGACGTCGTTAACAGCAACTAGATTTTCAATGTATCTACTGGAAAACCTTTCAATGGTGCTCGTTGTTCATCGTTGCACGTTTGGACTAAAAAATATACAAGGCACGTTTCGTTGCTGGGAAGACAGTTTTGGTTTCTTTTATTAATTCCATTTCTTTAACTTCTTCTTTTTCAGAATGTATCATAGTTTATTGCTAAAATTATTCAAATTATAATAATCAGAAAAAATTGTATGCTTTTTTTTTCAAATCTTCTAATGTCATATTCAATATATTAAAAGAGTGTAGTGCTAAAAATGAAAAAGAAGTCCTCGTCGGAAAATCGCTACTTCAGTGAAGCTAAGAATCTAAGTAAGAAATTATCGATGACCTTTTTTTAGCTCCTTACTGGATCTAAATGTATAAGCCAATCATATTAAAGAATTTTACAACAGTTGCAAAGTTGCTTTCTCTGTTAAACGCAGCCAATGATTTTCACAATTTCATAATTTTTTCTTGTTAAAATTTAAAGAGGAACAGCGTTTCCATGTTTCGCCTATTACAATCGAAGTATTACTGCGTTATTAGATATTGAGATAAAAGCTTGTTTACGAAAATCGTCAAGGAAATTTGCAAAGTCAAAGATGATTGGGCATGATAGCTTTATTTTGAGAAAAAAATTGTTTCTGAATAAAGAACTCCTCATTAATCACAAGAGAAAGTGATTTCATTAAAATTGACTGAAATTGTAATATTTTTAGTTTATAAGATGACGATAAAAAATTTCTATAGACACAACCAAAAATAGACAGATTTTAATCCATTTGAAAATCACTATTTTGAGTTTAATTGTACTAAAAAGTACTGTTATCTGTATATAATTTGTTTTTTATTATGTATATGAATATACAATAAAGTTAAGAATTTATGTAATCATACGCATGTTTGTCGAGTAGATTCATGTCTCAATGTTTGCGAAGATAATGTGAATATACATATTATATGTCGATATGTATATATCAGGTGTCGATAGCTGTTCCATTAGTATGTCTGACATTATTATGTATGGTATAATGGTATACATGTAGCATTATATTTATTTATACGTGTATAAATGCCTAGACAATTGAAAAAGAAACAAATTGTGTATTATAGATAAAACTATTTTTCGGTCCGACCCAAAACAGCAACATTCAGTTAGTGCTACAACAAAATCTATTCGTTTTTAATGATTGTGGCTATGAAGATTTAATCAGGATCTTATACTGTTATACATTACAAAATACCACACGTTGAAAATAAAAATTTGTTGAAAAACGCGAAATTTGTTATTTAAAAAAAAAATATATTACAAAAGTAATTAAATGCCACGCAAAATTATAAATAAATTCTACTAGTATAATATTTCTATCAAAATAATTTAGTTGAGCTACTATAATTATTTCAACTTAGATGGTGTTGACATAAATAAACATATTAGCAACTAAATAATGATTGAATCAAACCAAACAATTGGATAAACCAAACATAAAAATTTTGTCCGTATAACCAATTTTCAATGCGATTTCAGCCAACTGAAACTACTTTTTCCATATGATTGCGGGGGGTATAGGAAGTACGGGAGAGGAAAGGATCTTTTTGTATATAAAACCGTTCTTTCTGAAGGTTGATTCAGAACACTTTTGACAACTCAGAATTGTCATGTAATTTCGAACTGTCACAAATTTCGTGACATTTGAATATTCGCGATTGGCTGTACAATGAATATCGGAAATTGTCTATGCATACACTACACCTGGGCCATCACTGTCCCAGTGATATATTGGGAATAGTGTATCGGTACCCAATGAATAAGTAATACGAAGACGGCATAACGAAATCATAAGCAATATCGAGAAGGAGAAAAACGAATTCTTGATTCATGCACGTGTTTCCCTATCGAGAACCATCTGAAACTATCTGCCCCGATTCCGTTACATACAAACGCAAGTTTACAATGGCGCGGTCGACTAATACTCGCGGAGTAGTTAAACTTTGCCAATTACACGAATAGTCTAAACTTTCTGAATTCGTGTTAAAGCCGCACGGCGATCGTTTTCTTTTTTCGACACATGCTAAATTCTCATAGATTGTACCATAGCATGTGCTAAAAATATACCGTTTCTTTATGCGGCGTTACTTAAATTTGCCATGCAATGCAAATTTAAGTAACGCCGCATAAAGAAACGGTATATTTTTAGCACATGCTATGGTACACGTATGAACAAGCTACGTCGTCAGTCATTCAAACGAGTAACGTTCAATTTCTTTTCATTTCACTCTGCAAACTGTCGTTAGTGATGGCATTTGGTGATCAAATTTAGCGGTTTCTTGAAAAGTATAAATGTGGCTTCTCGCTCTTTCTTTCACCTTTATATTCGTTATATTTCAAATTTAATATTTATTTATTTTAACACGTTGATATGTAAAACTACGCTCGTGCTTTTATATTTCCGATTGAATAAATGGCTGTACTTTTTCCAGGTACGCGTATTAACAAACATGTGAAACCGCGCGATACAGCGGTTGCCTCATGAAAAATAAATGTCACTGCCATATTGATGATCAAGTACACGAAACGACTATTTCTATGTGCCTATATTATCTCTATTAAGTAGAAAAGTGAGGTCGTATCGAATGTTCCTTTATACGGTCAAGGCCATTGTATGTTTAGCTCACGTAATGATGGAAAACTAAACTGTGACCCACGGAATACGATATTATCTGATGGAGAAAGAAAAAAATCAAATATTTGAACATTCGACGCTTCGCGAGACATATATATATATATATATATATATCGCTTTTTCTAAATATTTATTTCTCTCTTTTTATAGCTTAAAGTAGCAATAAATTAAATTACTGCGCTATTTTATATTATAAAGAGAGAAGGAAATAAACACAGAAAAAGAAAAAAACGAAAAAAAAAACAGCATTTTCCATATTTTCATCATCGTTATTCCTTTTTCTAAAAAAAAGTTTACCTAGAGACGCTGCGGGCCAAATGAAGGGCCGAGGTGGGCGCAAGGGAATCCCTTCGGTCGCACCTGCATCTGTACTGATGCGACTGTCTGGACGACCGGTAGGATGTCGGCTGCGCCTGCAACTGCGACTGCTGCACCTGCGGCTGCTGGAGCTGCGGCTGCGGCTGCGGCTGCTGTTGCTGCTGCGGCTGTTGCTGCTGTTGCTGCTGAATCTGTGACGGCAGTGGTGGCTGCGGCTCGCCGTCCAGTCGGCAGTGAAGCTCGATGTCCGGTACCGATCTGGTAGCCGGATCCTCGTTGGTGCCGCTCTCCTCGGAGCCGCCGAGCCCGGACACGGACAGTTGCGGCGAGGCAACCAGGAAGGTCGCCCGATCCTGCCGCGTGAGCACCGGCTTGCCCTGAGACGCCGCGGCCACCACGACCGGCGGTGGCGGTGGCCTGCCCAACAGAGCCGCCGTTTCCTCGTTACTTCCATAATCGGTACCGGCACCACCTTCCTGCCCGACCGCGTTACCGTTCGTATTCATCTCGTGCCGGCTAGTAGTCCGCTGCTACGTTACGTTGCCATCCCCTGGAACGAGAATCGTAAAGCCATTTACCAATAAGATCCTCAGCAGATCCCTGAATCCTGGTTGTAATACATTATATACATAAATAGGGGATTTCCCGATTATATCCTCAAGATTGAGATCCAATTTACAAGCAAAGATGATTGATAACGAATTGACGTCATGATTGATATCAAAATTTTAGAATTCGAGAGAGAAAATAATGATTTACTCGTAGAAATTTTAATTTTGATTTTTTATTTCATCTAATTTCGTTCAAACGTAAAGAAAGGAAGTAAAAGAAGAAGAAAAAAAGAAATTTAATTTGTTAAATTTCATACAAGATGAAAAAATTTGTATTTGTTAAACCAAACATTGTTAAAATTTTTTGTCGATCTTTTAACATACTCAAATGTTAATTTCATATAATGTGATTATATTATTTTAACATTTTGTGTTAAATTTTTTTTAGTTTAAAATAACGCAATTTATCAGTAAGTAATTAAATAACAAAAAAATTAATGTAGTTTTAAAACACAAATATTAATTGTAAAATAAATAAATAAAAGAATGTACACGTTTATTTTACGAATGTACAGTTTATTATAAATGTTTTTTATTTAAAAAAATAATGAAATTAAAATATCAAATAATAAGATTTCTTATTTTCTAAGTTTTCAAATTTATTAAAAGAGAGTAAGAGTAAATAAGAATCATGCGCAGGTGTATTCGGAGCGACAATGTGGTACAAAGTAAAAAAAAACCAGCTCGCTATATAAATACCCAGAAAAATATAGGGAGAACAATATATGAGATGTTATCGTAAGGCCTTACAATGTATAATTGTTACAATTTTTTACTGTATTATAACACCTCGTATACATCAGGTTTTGATCTATTATTAAATTATGTTTTTCTGGATGCTAATATATTAAGTAAAAACTTTACGAAGTCTTCAACACGCTAAAAAAAAATACTTGACGTAGTAAGAAGCTTATTTTTGTGAAACATTATATGCTGATATTACTAAAGAAATATATCCTTCCACAATTTGTTTCCTAATTGTGATACAGTGTTTTTTGTATCTTTGCATAAGATTCATGTTATTTCTTAACATTCATCTTGTAAAATTAAAGTTAAATATGACTGTTTCGAATTCGTGAAGTATAATTTATCACAAATTTCTTTCCAATTGTGTAAGACTGTATTTAATTTTATAAATCTTTGTTTGATCCACTCTCACCTCATAGTTACTCCATTTCCAACTGTAAAATTGAGGATTCGAATAGAGAACATATATACATCGACGAAATCAGTGGCGAAGCACAAGTTCAAGAGCTCTACGTGAATATTGGTTTCCGGATTGCTGTCGAGCGATAGTCACAGCAAATTTCGAGTATCACCTTCCGAAAGTGCTTCAGAAATATCGACCGCAGACGCGGTTGCGCTCGGCTCGATTTGTGGCCTTTCGAGATTTCCGTTGCAAGATACACCGGCCGTGGTTTGCCGCAAGATTTACCAAGCTAGGCATCGTCGACCGGTTAGGTCACTGACGAGTCTCTCGTCACCTACGTACATACGTTAATATATATAAGGTGATTCATTTAAAACGTCCCGCCTCGCAGGGCGCAATATACGGAAAGTGACATAGGGATTATTCATTGCTGCCCCTCGAATTCGGATTAAAAACGTGAAAAAGACAAATATAATTAATGTGGACGGAAAAAAAGGTTAGTTAGTCATTACAATTGTATGACCAAAAAATGCGCATCAATATATTTTTTGGTCATAAGAACTAAAGTACAATTGTGATAACCAAGATCGGCATATCTTAACGGCTACGATTAAAGTATGTCCATCTTACGGTTATTACAACCAATTTAAATGTATTGATGAGCGAAAATTCATTATTTCTGGTTGTACAACCGCAGCATTTTTTCCGTGTATAATTAATATTAAACGGATCTCGCTTTGGTAAAATTTTATGTATAGGATTGGAAATATGAAGAAGTTGATGGCACATAATTTTTATTGAAAAACAATTGCCATATATATTGCCATATATAGGAATTGCAAGGCAAAGCTGCTTACTTAAACTTCTCCAATTCTCTGGCTTAACGATAAAATTCGTGGCTTCGAAAACGTCGTTACGTTTGTAACAGCGTCACTTGTTTCTCTGTCGACTCAATTTTGCACTCAGCTACTTGCGCTAATTCGAGCAAATTAACACCGCGGACACTTTTTGTACATGAAAAATTTTATTCTTTCGACTATCGCGAAAATTGAATATCGGTAAAATGGCGCGCACCATTAGTAGAGTAATTTTGTCACAGAGTATGATCGCATAAAAACCACATTAGTATAATTAAGCGTTTGCTAAGTACATACACACACACACACACACACACACACACACACACACACACACACACACACACACAAAGCGAATTATAAGTAAGATTATGATATTAAGAACAACAATAAAGGCATACTGATGCCTATTAAGTCAATCTTCGTAGCTTTGTCACTGCAAAGATGTAAAAGCGAAAGGCATCCACTCCAAAATTAATTTAATATTTATTACGAGGTTCAAATCTTCTTCTGCAGTTGAATACAGAACATAAACCAAAATAATTTCAAATTAATTAGGAATAAAATAACGCAATGGACGAAAATTCATATAATGTATTCCTTTTTAAATAAATAAATAAATAAAATAATAAAAAATTATATTTCATATTGTATACGTATATTTAAAATTGTAATGTAAATGTACAATTGACCCTACAATGACAAACGTATGGCATATCTAGGAGTTTTCTCGAAAATCAAGATTAATATTTCTATAATTTTGAAAATTTACTAATCTACTTGATAGATTTAAATATGTCATAGGATACCTTTTTCTTTGATATAAAAGACAGCATTAATTAGCGAATAATCTTTAATAATAACGATTGAAAGTTCGTAATCATTATGTTATACAATTAGTGTGTCGTAAATTTTTTTTAATATTTATTTATGGCATATTTTTCTTTAATTTCAACATTTCTAGTTTTCTAAATTTAAGAAGTCTTTTATTTTTTTAAATCTTAATTTTTTTTCAGATATAAATTTTTAAAATTTCTTTTTTGTTATAACATTTTATTAACAAAGATACATTCGCATGTTATCACGGGATTGACTTAATAGACATCGGCTTTGCCTTTATTATCGTTCTTAATATCGTAATTTTACTTATAATTCGCTTTATATATATTATGTTTCTTAATGTTGGCGTGTCGATTTAAAATCTTTTTCTTCTTTTTTGTATTTATTTAATAATGAGATGTATCCATTAATGAGATAAGTAAAAAAAATGAGGTGTTGCGAAGTAAATTAATACACAGACAGTGTCATGTTTATTATGCTACATTTCACATAAGGTAAGAAACGGGCAGCCGACGCGGCGTTAGTGTAAGCGAGGAAAGAAAGAAAAATTTATAAGGTCGCTTCGCAATAATGTCTCTGGTAGCAACACCGTATTACTCGTAAAAGTTATTCGGCTGGCTCTTCCACAACATGGAATAAGGAACTACGCATCGCGTAAGCCAAGTGAAGCTTATGTACCTCCTTTGTGTGTTCAATTTTTCAAGAGCCTCATCCTCGAACACCTTGCTCGAGTTTCTCGCTCGTTACTTCATATTCCTAAGAGCTCATGTACCAGGATCTGCAAAGTAATTTTTTCGAAATACAGGTGAATTCGTCATTTTCTGAAAGGCAAGGTAAAAAGTGGATGTTGGCGTTCATAGAACTCCTCTCTGATGCAACTTCACCATTTTCCGAGGAAACACCGATCAAAAATAGAAAATGAAGTCAGATGAATAATGTATAATGGTAGATGAGATGTGATATTCTATGCTCAGAGAAAAACATAATGATGACAACAATAAAGGTAACCACGTAAGTTTTATATGTAAAAATGTATATAATCGAATAAACTAACGTACATATAATTGAACAAATTATTTTCTAATTGCAATAACTATAAAATACATAATCTAATAACTATAATATAAAATACACATCTATTCAACTATACGTATTTACATTAATTCTATATATACTAACTTGTATAGTTATTACTTTTATAATTGTTGTTATGTTATCATTACGTCTTTTTTCTCTGATAAAAGATTCACACTTGAGATTCACATGTATGTCGATATTGTAAGTTTTTTTGTGTTTTTACTTGATAAAACACCTCTTAAAATGTATCTCTGTCATTTTATATAGTAATAACTATCCAAAAATACAAGATCGCTAATGCTGACAGAGAACTTATAACTCAAAAATTTCTCATCGAAAAAAGATTTGTAACCAGTATTTGAAAAACGTCTTTATATTAACTACAAGAATATGCAGTGAAAAATAGAGGTTGATATTTAGAAATTTTAGGTGAATCTTGACTTGATCTTGAGGACAAAAGTCATCATTTTTTTTCCCCAAATAACTAATCGTAAGTAATATTTGTCTTAATCTTAGGAATTTTGAGATATTTTAGTGAATTGATTAAAACAAATCGCTTTAATTTGTATCTTCTTACATTTACTTATAAAACGGGGAAAATACATTTGAAGGGGTATTTTATCGAATAAAAACAAAATCTTGCAATATCTATGTATGATCGCAAGTGAGTCCTTTGTGAGTGTACATCAAACATGAAATTGCTCCGAGACGGATCAGTGATGCGGTAAACGGAAATATAACATGAGCACGCGAATTTCACATTTGTACATATCGGTTTTACGTTTCGCAAGTAATATCAAGATAATCAAGATAATCAAACCGTTACAAATTATTAGCGGATATTAACTTGGTGCATTAATGCAGCAACGCCCAGTTCAAGCAATATCCATAATTCCTGCCGATACCTTAACCGAAAACATGTCGGTGAGTATTGCCCCTCCCATATCGCGTTAGAAGTGTAGATCCTCAAGTCTCAGGAGGATAAACATGAATAATTAAGATGATAAGTGGATCACGATGACTTGCGCAATGCCCCACGTACATATGGGGTAGATCATGCAATTGGAGAGTTAAATAAAGGTTCCACGTGTTACACGCACAAAGCGAGACATACACTTTCTCTCGTAGCTGCCGTGACAGAGATTTGATTCTACTATCCGAACGTGCGCACGACGACAACGTTATACCGCCGTGTTTCGATTCTCTGCGGAATGGAGTGACTTTATGAAGTGACTTTATGGATGTGATCACGACGTCGCTTGCGAGTTCGTTAGGGTCATCCCTTCCCCCGAGCTCGTAATTAGAGAGCGAGGAGGGTGCACTTTGCAATTTATATGCCGACGGTCGATGGTCGCGACTGTTAACGAGATGGAATTCGTCACGTTGGCTGAGTCCTTTCATTCCGACTGCATTTATTGCGTAGAGCCGTAAAAAGAGCTTAAATAAGAAAAAAAGGAAGAAAAAATAGATTGAGGAAAAGTGTGAAATTTAGATGTTATGTCGCATATAAATGTTGCATATAAACACTGATTATCCAGTTGCTTTTACATCGAAAAGTTGGTATACATATATTAACGATTCGAAAGAGTATTATACGTATTTTTTAATCAAATAAAAAAATAACAGAGTCTTCTGTATTGTATTTAATAAAATAATGTAAAAGATTTGATGGCGATTTAAAAGATTATTTTAATAAGAAGTGAATATATTTTTAAAAAATTAATAATCAAGAGAGAACGAAATGAGAACATTTTCACTTATAAATTACAAAAATTGTATCGTTAAGTATAAATATAGATCTTATTGAACTATTTTATAACATTTATTTTTAAACAAAAAGTATAAATTTCCAATTTTAGTCATCTATTAGAGACTATACACGCCTTACAGCCTTAACATTGATTGTAGTTAAAGCCGTCTGATCGCGGTTGACCTTTTTCACTTTGGATAATCAGCCACGCATCAATAACGTGATTTCCCTCCGGGAAGCTCCCTTGACTTTTAAAATCTATTCTATAAAAATTTGTAGCAATTTATGCAATTTCCATTTTATACATACTTTTTAAATTTTCGCTTTACGTCTATCGGCTCTCAATCCTTAAAAAATCGATGTGATTCCTGACATAATGATTCGACATCAAACATATCGTGTCAATTCCAACAACGTACTTCGTTCATACAGAACATCTGGCGGCATTGGATGCACGTTTTGTTAATTGTCTAATTTGAAAAAAAACTTTTCATCGTTGTCATCGTTGTCGTCGTCGTCGTCGTCGTCGCAGATAGCCCGATATGGAAAGAAGCAACGTTTGTGACGTCGACAGTGATCGCCGTGGGTGTATTACGACATTGTCGTGAAAATACAAACCTTTGGGCCATGTACACAAAAGCAGACAATAAATGACAGATTGTGGAGTAGGTGGTTTAGAGCTATCGACAAACTTGTACAATATACGAGTCCGCGCTTATATTTCGTATTTACACGCCAAAAGATTGGATTCTCATTTCGAGATGACACCGCACGATTGTAGTGAAACGTACAACATTTTTCAACTGGATAACATCTTTCATTTGTAAGATTTGTTAGATGAAATGAAGTAATTATAGCTACACGGTAAAAAAAAACATTTTGTATTTATGTCAAAACAAAAATTATTATTAAAATTTTAATAAGGAACTTTTAACGGAACGTATCCGAATGTTAATTTAAAGTAATGTGACTGTATTATTTGAATATTTTGTGTTAAATTGCACAGAAAGAAATTTTGCTGAAATATCTAAAAATTTAATTAAATTGATAGTCACTGTTGTCCTGAAAATAATTTTGTTTCACCATCAAAATAATTATCAAAATAATCAACATCAAAATAATTATATAAACTGCTTATAAATTGTTTGCCAGAATGTTAAAACTTTTTATAGCGTTGTCATCAATACATGTTTTCCACATAATTATTTTGACGGTTCAATAAAATTATTTTCTATATTCAGTTATATTTTTAAATCCTCTTTCCAGCAAATTTATTTTTTCCATGTAATATTTAACATAAAATCTACAGTTTGTCGAAACGTTTACGTTTTTCACTGTATATTTTATGAATAAATATCTGTACACGTATAAATAAAAAGAATATAAAATATAATCTATAAAACTAACTAGAAAGTCTTGTGTTTATAAATTTATTCTCATATAATTTCAATGTAAACGTTCCAATCTTTGATACATCCTGAGCACATCAATTCAAAGATAATAATAAAAATCACATAAAATATAAGGTAATAATAATAAAAAATATTACGAACTGTCACAGAAATAGGTCTATATATTGTGTATCCGCGTGGGTTCTTATTGATTTTACGTTACTGTTTATTGATTTATTCTCAGAGTTTTTCATATTTTAATACAATCTAAGAGTAAGAGAACAAATAACATAGAAATAATATTCTCTAAAATATAGATATTAAGATAAATATAAATGAAATGTATTAATTTAACTAGCTAATTTATCGAAAGATGTTTACTGAAGAAATACTCCAACAATTTGCTTACATTTTACATAAAACTGTGATTGTTGTATATTTTTGTATTACTTTTTTACATAATGTTTGTTACTTTCTAACATATTATCTTAATTAATGTTAAATTAAAACGAAAATTCGTATGTGCATGTCAAATTTGTTTTAAAAATATTAATATCGCAAAATTTAACTTAATCCTTTTTGGTCGCCCCTGATTTAAAAATCATCCATCGATGTTTTCGTCTCGTTAAGCAGAAAGAAAAAGCATTAAAAAAATTTCCTCCTACTCATGAAACACGCTTATCGCAAACACCTCGTAAACGTCGTTTGTATCGTATCAGGCGACAAAAAATTGCAAATGTTTCGCGTTTCCTTTTATGGGTCGCAGGCGTATCTAGCGGCGTTGTGTCACGCGATGTTATGCAATGAAGGCTATAAATTAGTCCAGTCTTAAACCATCCGAGCCGTCGGCCGTCTCATCGATTTCTCCGCGAAATTAACCAGGAATTAGAGCGTCAGCCGCACACGTATACCCCCTGGCCATGGAGTTATGAGAGCGAATCTTGTCGGCGCGCCGTGAATAATATTACGGAGCCGTGCGTTTCGCTCAAGTTATGATACACGATTGACGGCCGACTGCCACATTTTATGCGTCCTTTACCGCTACCATTTTAAGTTATATGCGTGGTTTACCACGCATGCCGAGAGAGACTGCAACAAATATTAGATCCAAATATAGCGCCTCCTACGAAAGCAAGATTCTCACCAGTTGACTGATCCGCGAGTTCCTAAAAATCCAAACCTTTTGAATTTTTAACTGTTCAATCGACACAGTGAAACGTTTTCCTGGAATAGATTTATTAAAGGGATTTGCTCACATCAATTAGAAACAGAATAAAATAGAAAACAATTGTATATACGCGCACTTAGAAAAAAACATATACGGAAAAAAATTCAGCTAAAGTTAAATTCTAAATTTAACTAGATAGATAAATCTAAAAATAGTTTTGTTGGTCCATCAAAATAATTGTGCAGGAAAACTCAAGCATGATAGGCAATGCTGCGAAAAATTTTAATAACCAGAATAAGCGTCCTACGTAATTATTTTAGTACAACGAAATTATATTTTCAGATCTACATCTAAAATTAATGTACATAATTAAGTAAATTAATGTACACATATATATTAGGTGTGGGAAAAAGTTCGTGGCGTTTTTCCCGTTAGATGGCATTAAAAAAAAAATATATTATATAGTTGAATAAACTATTTTAGTTTATTTTATTATATATAGTTGCGATAACTATAAAATAATTTATTTGACTACATACATTAATTCTACATATAGACTTATATAACTGTAATATTTATACTTGTCCATAATTGTCTTCTTCTCTGAATATGGATAAATCAGACGGGAACTTTCTAGATCAATAAAGTCGATTACTAAAAGAGAGTCGATTATTAAAAGAGACTAGAGGAAGAAAGGCGGACGTTGCACTTGAGTCAATAACCTTATTCTTGCAGTTAATTAAGGGATAGCTTTGAAATGGAGATCCTCTGACTCACGTCTTTGCATTTATCACCATGTAAATTTTGACGAACGCCTCAATCAAGCATTCACACTAGTTAGATCATAAACTTATTTCGAAGAATTCCAAAGTTGCTCCCTGGATGATAAAAATTTCAAGTTGGTTCGACAATCTTGAATTCAGCTAGAACTTCTCTGAAGTTACTCGTGCTCGAGAGTTAATAGGATTCAGAAACGTGTTGCGCGTCTAAAGAGTTTGGCAACTCGTTGAACATGTCACGCCCTAGTCATTAAAATCTCCAATCCAAGTGGAAGTCGGAAGCAGCCATAAGGAACAGATGGGAGCATCTGCCAAACGTTCCATCCTTATATATCCCATCTTAAATCTCGAGCGTGATCTCTTCAAATTTTAAAAACACCCTGAGAGAAGAAATATTTAATATTTATGAGTATAACGCTGAGACATTGTTGTGTCTCCTGATGGATTTCATGATAGAATAACTATGATAGAAAAACTCCATTTTTATAGTTATTACTATTATAATGTTAGTAATAATAATCAATATTGCACTTAAATAACTTATTAAAAATTATCTAGATAGGAATAAGATAAATTATACGTAAAACATATAATATCTTAGGTAAGATAAAGACGATTTCATTTTATATTTATATAAATAATCTATTTATTAAAAGGAGATTTAAAAAAAAAGATTTAAAAAAGATTTTAAAATCCTATACTGAGATGTGCACACTAAAATCGCTACTCGTTAAGATCATTTGAAAAAGATAATACTTCTTTTGTCTGAGATAAGGATGAAGATAATGCATATTCTAATAATCTAGATGTTTGAAAAAATAAGATGAAGTCACTTCTTTATCTAGATAATTAACTAGATATTTTGTCGCGATAACAGCAAATACTGACAATTATATTTACGATTATACAAAAATATATATATTATAATTGCAACCATTTCTTTCTTTCAGTGTATTCTTTATTTCAAATACGTGATAATTATCTTGAGACAAGTTATTATTTATCATTAACGTTTATTCAAGGAAGGACGGAATTAAATCGCAAAAGGTCTGGATTAAAATAGCACAGAAAAAGAGTGAATATGTCGAATGGGGATTATTATATTTATTATTCATTATTCCGGTCTTAAACCGGAAATTTCTTGCCTGCTTATTCCTGTCGGCACTCATTAGCACGTGTTTGCTTTATTCATGTGCCGTCGCGCGTGATTACGATCGCAGCTTCTCCGAGTTCATTCAGATCATCACTTAACTCACAACTTGATCTTCCAGCATTCGATATGAATGCGCCTAACAATGTCCCTATCTGTTATATCTTCAATAAATTTGTATTCCTCTGGTGTATCGTATATATAAATCTTGTAACGTTGGTTTTCACTACCTAAAATTATTCCTTCCGAGTTCTCAGAAAGTTTCACGATAATAACAGGAAGGAGGAGAATGCTCCAATTTGCATTAACTATAGACTACAATAAAATCCTGCTTTCTTTTCGTACTCTATCATATTTCATCGTTCCATTTTTCCACAGAATCTTGACATCTCAGATGTAGAAACTGAAAATTCAGAAATTTTTTTTTTTTTTTTCAAAAAATAAAGAATCTTTACGTCTAGATTATATTATATATTTTATGCTATTTGACAAATGTCTTCTTTAACAAATTAAGTTAAAATTTGGAGGCAAAAGTCGGCAAAAATATTCTTCAAGGAATGTGCTACTTTAATTAAATGTATATATCATATAACATCTTGTGTTAAGGTTTCAGAGCGGCCTCAGAGAAAGTATCACTTTACGGAACATGACATCACAAAGGTGCACTTCACGCTTCATAAGTAGGGGTTCTTATCGTTAAAAAAGACAATAAAATTACAAAGGCGATAAATCTCATTCAATAGAATGACAAAAAACTATGGATTATTAGCTTACAAACGTCTACATTTGAAAATTTTCAAGTCAGATTAATACTAGACCGATGCAACGACGACCTATTTTTGATGATATTTATTCTCCATTTATTATTTTATTTCAATTCGAAATTGTAAATTTTTAATATGCGTCTAAATTTAGTACCATTTTATGTGCATATTAAATTTATAAATTTAAACTTCTTTCTCATCTAAATTAAATTAAACGTTTAAACAATATTTAAATATTGTTTAAACAATTATAAATTAAATTAAATATTTAAACAAATTCATTGGGAACGAGGTCAAGCAAATCAAAAGTTTCGATTCTTTTTGGTTCAATTGGCTGCTTTAGAGAAAAAATTTATTAAAATTAAAATGTAAACATCGAGTGTTAAATTCATGTGATTGAAGCAACTTAATATTTAATATGTACATTTTAATGTTCATAAATCTTCTACAACAAAGCGGTCAATCAGAATCGAAACCTTATCGATTTACTTGGCCCCGTTATCGGCCAATTTGTTTGCTAATGAGTCACAACCATTGCAAGCCGCAAGGACTCTCGCCTCGAAACGTCCCACCGCAAAGACCAATATTCCGGGGTTTGTCAATATTGACCAAAGAATCACATAAGAGGCCGCGCCACGGGATTGGTCGGCCTTATTTTTCAAGCCGCTCCTCTCGAGATTCAGTCTTATGCATTCGGTGTCTCATCTTGTTATACAGCAAGGGTGTACTCGGCAAGGGTGAAAGTGCAAAGGGTGAATCAAGTGTAAGGCTTGTGAGGGAAAAACGGTCGACTGCGCGTGGGAGGCAGCGAAGGACGGCCGAGTGCTTCTCTTGAGCGCGCCAAGAAGTAGAAACTCTCGCCGATCCAACGATCTTGACACAAGCCAAGCAACGGATCAGGCTATGGCGTAATTATTTGCACGCTTTGTACACGAATGCCCTTAGGAATTTTCGTTTCGTGCGAGAATGCCTTCGAGCGCAAACGCGACGAATTCAACGTACGCTTTAAATCGCGAATATCGTTTGACCGTAATAGCAAAATGTTTCTCCCCCTTTTCAAAAATTTGTGGCGATGACGGAGATCCGCCAAATCAATCAACGCACTCACATACTTGACAACTCAAACGTGTTTTATTCTGCAAATAAAAGATTTATTCTTTCTCTTGTAGAGAATTCCTTTTAGTTTGTAATTAGAGTAGAGAATAATCAGAATTTATTTGCATATGCATCATTCAGCCAAGTGCCAGAATCAGATTAATGCGAGGAAATTTTATAAACTCAGCACGAGCATAAATAAGTGCTCCAACTACAAAGTCGCATGAAAGTTTGGGAAATTCAGAATATAAGCATTTCTTGACGCATGAAATTTTTTATTTAATTCATAACGAGAAATTTATAATTAATAATATAAAAAAGTGGTCTACGAATGAAAAGTAGTTGAGAGTAGTTAAGAGCAAAATTTTTATTGACAAAAACCGCAAATTTTTTGTATTTTTTCTCTTACATGGAAATTCAACGTCCATTAATTTTTTCACTCATAAAAAATAATGAGAAATAATTAAATAAAAAATAATTATAATTTAAAGAATTAAAATTTTTTTACACTTTAAGGCACATAATTTCTATAAACTGTATCTAATATCTCTCTCTCTCTCTCTCTCTCTCTCTCTCTCTCTCTCTCTCTCCCTCTCTCTCTAATAAGACCTACTTATTATTTGTAAGTAATTACACAGAACTGTGTAACCATCATAGTAAATAGCATTAATATATCTTACAAACTGTAATTCGTTTCCATCAGTTAATTAATTACTTAGTTTATGCATTTTGTTGTTATCAAATGTAGAAATGTTGCTGAATTGTGGTCGTTATCTAAATATATTTCAAAGATAATTTATTGTTCTTTATAAGTATCAAATATGATTATTATTAATTTCAACAGTTTATATTATTGTTGATACTTTGTACTTTACAATACTGTATTTAGTTTATATATTTTCGTCACAAAGTTTTGATTATAACTAAAGAAAGAAAACTTAATAAAGTAGAACCAATATGGTAAACCTAGGCATATTGAATACCCTCATCGATTGTAAAATTCTTTGATATTTTTGTTGTAATTCAAATCATGGATTTTAATTCAAACTATAACGATGTAAAGAATAGATTAATGAAAGTGAGGCGTAAATGATGAGCAGATTTAAATGTACAAAAATCTCTTTATTAAGTGAACATTTCGATTCTTGTTCGAGTCACTTTCAACATAAAAAATTCAAAAGTGAATTCTGTTGTAAAGTGTAAAAAACTTTCAAGTCATCTCAGGCATTATCAATTACATAGTAATTAGTTAATTAATCATGTGACATTAATAACGACTGATCATTTCTCTTCTAAAGATCCGAAATAACAACTTAAAAATTAACAACTAAATTTGCAACTATTTCAAATAAAATTCATCAATCATGAATATGTGTGAAAATTGTCTAATCTCATGGGCTAAATTAAAAAAATTTATTTATATCTCATTCTAATTCATCTACTAAACATTGTAAAGGTAAGACAAGTAAATAAATAAATAAGTCATTCCAGCTGAGATAATTATTGCAATTTATTAACTTATTCATAGTTTTTAAGATGCTCAAATTATTAATCATCATCAATATTACATTAGCAAAATTATTAAACTGTTTGTAAAGTAAGCATAGTTTAATAATTTTGCTAATAGGCATCTTAGAAGAAAATTAATAATTTGATGCTGATCTAATATTGTGATATTATAATAATACACAATAATATGTGTATTATTATTGTTCTAGTTCTATTCATGATCGCGTTTCAAGAAAAAGATTTCAGCGCACAGTTTACAGAATTGGATATGCATATGAAATCACTCTTTCTAAATTTAAATTAAGATCTGCTTTAATTAAAAAATAATTCACTTCTCTTAACTGAAATAAGTCAGTTGTTTAACAGAAAATAAGTCTTTATATATTATTATATGTCAATATGTTAATAGGAAATTTATAATTTTATAAAAGTAACATTGAATTGCTTTATTTTCCATTTCTCTAATATTTTTATACGATAAAGAGGAAAATATACACTTTAGGTTATATTGGATACACGAGTATTCACCTAAACATTACGTTTTTAATCTTCACTGCAACGTAAATATTTCAAGATATCTTATACTTTTAATTAATATTTTAAAATGTTTCTTGCTTTGAATTTGACTACTAGTTATTAATTACGAACGCAGCAAAAAAATTGAAAAAAATCGCAAAGCTTATGAGATAGGTTATATTGATTGTAGTTACTTTAAAATAAGTTACATGTTAAGAGCGAGGAAAAAGTTTTGTAATCCCCAATAACTTTTACACGACCTATCAAGAGATCCACACTATTTACGCATCACGCATTATCAGGCAAAACACTTACGTTATGTAAACGTGATGGTCAAATTCGATCGGAATGAAATCACGCGAAATAAATCAATGTTTGCCACGTCAAGCGGAAAAGAACGACGTCTTTTGCTCATTCTATCTGACTCTTTTCCAGATAACAGACTAATTTTCGACTTGTCGACTAATTCATTTAAAGGGTAGAATATGGCGAAATAATCGAGCGAATTAATGTCCAGGTCGATTCTCATTTAGTCGGGAATACCTTACTCTAATAAAAGCCAAAATGGCACACGAAGAAGACTTGTCAGCCGCTCTCAGCAAGTTATCATTAGTTTATGAACAAAATCTAAAATCGCGACTGAACATGTCGGGGGAAATTGAATCGCGTTGTCATTTAATTATATTAACCAATATCAACTATTTTTAAAACTTGATCTTGCAAATGAAGAGAGCGAACAGAGAATGGCGAGACTGACGGGTTTCAATTAACATTCGATATATGCTATAAGTAAGTCCTAAAACCAGAAAATATTTTAAAGTTAGCAGTTCTTAGATGAAAAGCACGTAAAGTTAATCAGTCAAGATGCCAATCATTTTGACGTTTAAGATTCGTCCAAATGCCAAAAGCTATTTAATTTACTGTATCCGCCGATTAATTTAGAAATCGGATTCAAACCAGAGAATTAGTATTTCAACATTTTCGTCTCGCAATGGATGTAAAATTGAATATTGCGCTCTCTTTACGCGGGGCTACTGCACGTACCGATGCCTCGCAAACCACGTCAGCCACGTCACACTATTTCGGGAGCACTCAGACGCGATGCCTTTAAATAACTATGGACGCCGACTGACGCAGGAGCTGACACCGCTTAACGATAAGCGACATGTCGCTCTGTCCGACAATTCGTTTAAAGCTTTAAACGCGACCGATTCGGGTTCAATTTGCAGCTTCGCTCATCCTTGCGGATGCAGGAAATAAGAGAAACGTTCAACCGACGAATAACCGACGTTCCGAATTTGAATTCCTCAAGTAACTTCGGCTCTTTCGAAATTTGATCTACGTATCTTCGCGAAAGAGTGCTTTCATGTTTCTAAATTTTCGAGACATCCTTCTGGCAAGTCATGATGTCTTTTCTTGAACAGTATTCTGCACTGAGAGAAAAATGCCTTTGTGATGTATAACTATGATTTATGGTAAAATAACTACAGTCAACAATTCCATATCAGTCAAGAATTCCATTATACAATGAGAGAAAAAAAATAGTTCTGATAACTACATATTGACAATTCTAAAATTTAACTAATCTGTAATTAGTTTTCTAAAGTAATAAGAATTAAAGTAATACCAAATATACTAAAAATATAATATAATACTATAAAAATATAGTACTCAATAATGTTTTAGTTCCTATTATTTTGCTAGTTGCATAAAACTAATATCCTTTTTCTTTCAGTGTTATTCAATTATTACTACCATAATATAACTGTAATGATACAATTATATTTATAGTTCTACCAACAAATATATAGTTGGCACCAAAAATGATTGTAAATTATAGTTAAATATTATAAGTAACTGCAATTTTCTTTCTTTTAGGGTAGGCTTCTCTTAAATCTTCTCTTGATCTACAAGTCCTTCAACTATCGCAAGATATTATAATTAAATGAGTCAAGAGCCAGATGCACGTGTACTCCTTTCAACATCTAGGATCGTTTACCTGAAATCTTCAGTTGCTCGAAGCAAGCTTTAACCTATCTGAACGTTTGATTAAGCCAATTCAAAGGTTTGGGAGGCCATGGATCTCCTGTACTATGATAAACTAATTGCGTGCGCCTATCGGAGAACATAATGCATCGAGAAAGCGTATGTTATCACAAACGCGTATTCCATATGGTACGATCGATCGCGTGGCAGTAGTAACATAATGTACATACAGTATATACGTCAGGCTTGCCTGACTAATTAATATACTGAGGATTTTGCTGGTTTGTCGTGCCGAACCAGGTCATCTTACATCATTCATATAATGGCGAGTCTTCTAACAATGTTTTTTTTTTCTTTGGTGGGAGACAAGAAGAAATATACATAGAAATAACGTTTTGTCATAAATTCTATGATAACCAGAGCGAACCTAGTTGTGACACCTTTTATTGAAATTATTATATATCTTTACACAAGTATGATAGAACAGTGAGAATTCCGTTAAAATGCATTGCATGTCTATGGCTTAATAACTAAGTAATTACAAATTCTTAATATATTTCGTAAATTAGAAAAAATTTTGTTGATTACGAAGAGGAAAAGACTCAATAGATTTTACATAGTGAGGTGCTCAGGCATGTTGAGCAACTCTGAAAGGTGAGGGCTGAGCCATGACGATCATCGTGTAACAAGATTATATATTATTAAAAAAAATGAAAGATTATGTGCATTAATTAAATCTTTATTAAAGTTTTTATCTTATGTATACTCATTTGTATACTCATTTTTTAAATGTTTTAATTGACAATATTTTTAAAAATTTCGCTCTTTATAATCCTTACAATATGTCATTAACATAAAATAAAAAATAATGAGAGAGAAAGCGAGATTTAAGCATCTGAGTTGACAAGATTGTAGGACTTGACCCAACAATAAATCCCAGCCGGTGTGTCGATTAAAATATTTTTTATAATTAAAAATCCGTAAATAAAATAATAATTCCTTTAAAGATAAAAAATATTTATATAAAATAATTTATATAAAAACAGCATATCTCACTTAATAAATTTACTTTTGAAATATGAAAACGAAAAAACGCACGTGTTCAGCTTTTAGTAATTCGGTCACGGATTATTCTATTCAGCGCATTAATCTCTGTCTTTGTTCTATCTTATGCAAACATAGACTTGTTCATATATTAATATTTTAATTGTTTAGATATTTGCATTTCCTAACTTGCTCCTTGGCTCAACTAGCTCTAGCCCTGCTCTCTCTGATATGCGCAAATGACTAATAAATGTATATAATAAAAAACATTTTATATTTCTATTAAAACTACTTCACTCAAATTCTTGTTAAAATTTTGTGTTAAATGTTTAACATATCCAAATGTTAATTTAATATAATAAAATTATATTATTTAAAAATTTATTTTTAAATAATATTGAACATTCTTAGTAAATAAAATGTGTCTGTCAATTTAACATATCACAAATATTAATTTTACTTAAAAAATATATACTTCCACAGTTTGCTTATAAAATATATAATACAATCTCGTACAATGTCGTAGAAACAATAGAAACTTTTTTTGTAATTTTCAATTGGAATTTACATTAGATTTTACACTATTATAATAGATGTTAATTAATAGAATATGAGTCTGGATATTCTTGTTTAATATGCATTTACATAATTTAATCAGTTTTTTAAAGAAGTAGAGTAGTCACACTTTTCTTGCTTGTGCCTAACTAAATCGACATTCCTTCTAATTTTCGATTTAAGTTGTGATTTCGCGAGTAATGCTATAAAATAAATCGACATAAAATCCGGAATCTGACTTCCGTAATGAGATTTACCGCGGATAAAACAACGTTCATCCTTCGCCAAACGCCGGGTTTATAAATAGGAGGAGGGGTGCAAAGTTCCAAGAGTGCTTTATCATCCGGATCCTGGACTGGCGTATAAAAATAGATGATCTTTCAACGGCGGCAGCGCTTTCATACGCTATTACAACGCTTCCATCATCGAATCGCTAAACGCATCGCGCCGGAATCACGCCATTTTCCGCCCGCGCGGGAGCGGATGGATACAGCCAGACGACGTATTGCGAGATGCATTTTTATTCTCTGCTTGTTTCTCTCCATTCATTCCGCCAACAAAATTTCCGCGTCCCGAATAGAGTAACTTTTTCCCAATTTGTCATTTACTGTTTTTACCTAAGAAAATTTTTAACAAATATAAAAAAACACAAAGTCATTTAATATGATTCTACTCGCACATAGAAGTTCTAAAAAGTTTAAAAGTAAACACAACATTTAAGTGATCGTTTAATGAAATATGTCATTGAAATTTTGTTCGTAAATTTTATAGTTCTTCTTATCATGGCAGAAATTTGTAATTTTATGCGAAGTACCAACATTGTGAGAAGAAGAGAGGCGAGTAGTAAATGTTGGATTGATTCTTTTTTTCGTGTATGTACAAAAATATACATATATATATATAATGTATATTATATCCGTCATTTAAAGAGAGAATATTACAAATTATTGCATATCATAAAAATTTTAATAAAGATTCGATTAATATAGCACAAAATCTTATCAATTTTTAAAATAATACATAATCCGATTATCTTCATAGTTTAATTTATCTTTCAGAGTTGCTCCATGACGGCCATTAAGCCTCTTTGTTTCTTTTTAAATACCAAAAATTTTTACTTATTTACGAAATATATAATATAAACAATATTTATAAGTACTTAATGAGCACAGATATACATACAACGTTTCAAAGTTCTCACTGTTCTATCATAATTGTTGTGTGTGAAAATTTATAATAATTTCAATAGAGAGAGAATATTAATATGAATCTCAGATTATTCTGTTTGACCTAATTACTTGCAATCTGTTATTTTTCAAAAGTAAATGATAGATTGAGAGAAAGAGAGAGAGAGAAAGAGAGAGATGAGAATAAAAAGTGATTCGAACGGAATGTCAGGAATTCTCGAAATGAAGAGTGAACGAACATTGGCAATTTAGTAGACACTTTTATTATCCGAATGTTTTCTAGTACCAGAATATCCGTCTCCATCCGTGCGATTTATATACCCACACACATATACGCACACACATGTGTGATCATTCGTAGTTCGTTTCGGGGCGAAGATCGAAGGGTAAATCGTGCAAGGATGCGTGGATATGGAGAGGATAAAATCTTCGAGTAACGGATTCGATGTTCGACCATTTGTTCAGAAGACGTTCCCTTTGATCCCTTTAATTTACGATAAATGTCCACCGCAACCTTAGAGCACGATTGCTCTTCCGTTTTGCTACAGCACTCTGCAAACGTATTCGTGCTGGTCACGCATTATGCGAGTTGCGCTTTGACTAATGCTCCGTTCTTCAAACTCACCAAACGTACGCGCGAAAACGTTTTCGCGAAAATAGAAAGCGAAAAGTCGCTGGAGAAGGTAGAAAATTTATAGCTCTCCTTTCAGTCGATTCATATTCTGGGTACTTCGGAACGTTTCGCTTCCTCCTCCTCCTCCTCTCTTGGGACAGAGAGTTTCTCTAAATGTACGCGCTCGTTTCTCTTCAATGAAAATTTAATGTATCAAAAGCATATGGTGATGAGAAAACAGACTAATCTGAAGATAATTCACTCGAAATGTTTTCTTATTGTACATTAAAAGTGACGCAACTAATAAAATGTAATTTTCCAGTTATCCTATTATAAATGAGTTAGACAAAGATTACTTGATCAATTATCAAAGTAAATTAAATTCATAGTCTATTCATCAAATAGTACTCGTGCCGTTTTTAAGGTTTTTAAAGAGATTATAACACCTTCTATACAGAAGTGACACATTTGAACTGTGTCGTTTTTATAAATAAAAAGAAAAGTCTTCTACGGAGAACATTCAGAATTAAGATAATTTTAATCGAAGTTTGAAGAAGAAATTATTTTATTTATTTTAAATTCAGTCATTTTAATTGATCAAAGTAAATATAACTGTTGATATTTCGAATTATGTGACTTTTAATAAATTATTCTGGATTTGTTATAATTTTATTAAAATATCAAAATTGTCACAAAAAGGGTGATTCTTTTAAGAGTTGTGTGAAACAAAAATGACATAAATGACATAAATGATATAAATTCGACTATGTTTCTGAAAGAATATTTCTTTTTGTCAATATTATTTGATTAATCAATAAATTCTGTTAAGTTGAAAGATAGTTTTTTTCCCTGAAAAACTTTGTTTTTTTACTTTTAAAGTAAGGGAACAGCATAATAAATGAGATAACATGGCATAATACATTATAAACTTTGTTACAACTTGATAAAACAGTGATAAAACAGTTGATTTTCAATTATTTTTTGCCATGATATTAATTTATTAATTGATGTAATAATAGATAAATCAACCTCGTATATACAAAGCAATATCAGGAAAGGTCAAAACATGAACAATAAGGATGTTTGAATAAAATTAAATATTATATAAATATTGTTTTCAAATAATTGATTAAATAATTAGTTTATAGGAAGTTTCAATTTTATTAAGAAGTATTAATTTTACGCTTTTATCGGGACAGATATTAAAATAATCATAAAGAAATTTTAATAACAAAATAAAAACAAATAGATAAATGGAAATTAAACGTGAATAGAATTGAAGACAAACGAGAAATTGAATAAATTACAAACAAACAGAAAATGAAAAGTAGATAATAAAATTATGTCAAAAGTTAGAAATATTGTCGCGCGTTAAATAAATGGAACATGATAACATTTAAACATCTGTTAAGCCACAATAAAAATATCATAAATTGAGTCAATAGTAAAAAGGAACTGTTGAGAATACATTTGAGATAAATAGTATATTCAATAGCTCTTTTAACCATTGACTTAATTTGTTATCTCTTTTTATTATGCCGTAATGACAGACATTTATTATTTCTATTGTTATACTTTCTATTGTTTCGAAAATGTTTCGATCAATTTTTAAGAACGTTTTAATAAAATAAAATGTGATTTATTACAAACATATCATAAATTACATATTTTATTTTATTAAAATGTTCTTAATGCTTGTTTTTCTACCATTGACCCCAATTAGCAAAATTCTAATCAACACAATAAGACAACTTTAAGATATCATTTATAATTTTTTATGCACTATCTTAAAGAAATTTTAAAGATATCTTAAAATTGTTTCATGCGTCGATTTTAAATATTCTGCTTGGGATCTATCTAAAATAAATATTATGATTTTTTAATAAAAATTGTTATTAGCTTTTTAATAAATTGTAATAATATCGCTGATTTTATGATATGGTAAAATAAAATTTAATAAATTGTAGTATCACGATTGTATCGAGTGATTTCATATGATGTCTCGTTTAGACATTGATTAAATCAAATTCACTCCTTTCAAATTATTTCTAGCGAGGGAAAAAAAGTAGAGAAAGAAAAGCCTGTAATTTTTCGAGTGACGATGGAAATGCTATATAAGAGGAAAATCAACGCATAAGAGGGAACAGAAAGTTCTTTCGCAAGTCGGATTGAATACTATAGAATTAATGTAACGAAGTAGCGGACTCAATCGTCAGAGCTAAATCCAATCGAGGCTTCGCGGATCGATGATGGAGAAAGCCTGCCGAGTAAAAGATAGAAACTAATCTCTAGTCTGCAATTAAGAATAGGTAATTGCAAGTGTATTCTGTCAGAATGTTGCGCACAAACGCATTTACTCAAAGCTTTACTTCCGACCAATAAAAGTTTTTTTTCAACTCTCTGCCTCGCGTAATGAATCCCGCAGGTACACTGAATTAACTTTCTTCGTTACACGCAGACCTTTGAAGACACCGATCTATATTGCTTTTGCCTTACCTTGTTTCACTCCCTTTATTGAATTGTCCTCCAATACATTCTAGAATGTCAAATTCGATCTCATCATCATAATAATAATTTGTCGAATGCAAATTAACATGCGATCATATTAGATCAATTAGATATTAAATATCAAGTCTGAGCAATCTAATTTACAAAAAATTTCAAAGATATATCAAATACATGAAGGAGCAGAAATCCAAAAAAAGTTTAAAGTTGTAAAAGTTTCCCGAATAAAAAGGGATCGAAATTGCAAGATATACGACGAGTTTAGATTTGTATTACTTTGTCAGCTTTAAGCTCAACTCTAAAAAATGAGTTTAATCAAATAAATTATAAATTACACGTAATTCGAAAAAATATTGTAATATCAATAGATGCAATGATTGTTATTCCGTGGAAAAATTAAGTATCTACAGAGCTTCTTCGGAATTAGGCAAAAAGTAGAACACCATTTGTCAATTTCTACTTGCAAGCCGGTGAAAAAAGGATGCGAATGAGAAAGAAAGCGACCAATGATTTATTTCGGAAATGCACGCGAAGCCGCGTTCTTTCGAGGATGGATTCCCGAACACTTCATTCGTAATAACGTCTTTTTTTGTGTCTTCATTTATTTTTGCTGAAACTTATTTGATTCCCTCTCAACAGAGGGATCGAAAATGTCATTCTGAATATTACTCATAACGTGACCTATAAATTTTTGATAGAAAAATTTGTTTTCTTGTTTATATTCCAAGTTATCGTATAAAATATTCCAAGTGTAAGTTTAGATATAAAATGTCAAATTTTTTTGTCACGTAATTTTTTTCTTTCCTAGGAAGTTTTAATTTTCTTAAGTAAATTTGTTTTATTTTGAATTTTATTTATGTCAGAGATTAAAACATAAAATTATTTCAAATTATTTCAAAGAATTTGAAATTTGATTGGACTGTATAGAGGACGGATGAAACGAAATAGATTTTTACGTGTGCCATTCATAATGATTTTAAAACCTTTAGCCGAAAATCCCTGTCTTACATCGTAAAACTCGAAGAAGGATAAAGAAGAAAAGGGAGATAGAGCCTCACTGATCAACGAGAATTAAAGACTGTGCGCTGGTGTCCCCCGGAGAATTCGATATATCGATCTTCATTCCCCGTCATCCGGAGGACAAGCAGAAAAAGAATAAAAAGAAAACTATAGTCGATGTTCAATGAGCCATAACATAAGTCGAGCAGATGTAAAAACCGATTCACAATATGATACGGACAACGTACTACATTGTCATTCAACTCTCTTCCTATATCCGAAATTATTGCATTTTTATTTTGCGATCAGTTCGTCTTATTGTGATTTTTCTATTTCACAATTCTTCGTAGACAACAGACACACACAAAATTAGGGTTTCCATTATTTAAAATATAATTAAAAAAACAATTGACAAAGAAAACGCGATAATTCTTTTTAAAAGTTATTGATTAACAATCTTTCAGTATTATTCAATATTATTTGAATATCATTTAATCTTCGTAAACATTAATTACTTCTTATTCATGTTGCGGCTTTTATATAAAATTCCGACAAATATTTCATAATAAATTGAAATTCGGACATGTCAGTTATTACAAATATTAGGCATTTCTTCAATAATAAATTAAATTATTAGACATATAATTAGATTTGTCATTTATTGAATGTCAAATTTTATCGAAACATATTGAAAACTGTTAATTAACATGTCGCTTTTATTTTTATTTTCTTTGATTATTAATGCCAGCGACCGATACGAAATATTTAATGATCTGCGGACTGCTGAAATTCAATCGCTATCGCTAGTGTTTTATTTATGGCCGAATCGATATCGCGATTCGTAATTTTATGAGCTTCCTTAAACTATTTAAGCCAGTCATCCGGGAAATATGAAGTTAAGAAGTTGTTGCACACGATATAACATGCAATCATAATATAATTTACTTGGCATTATATCGTAAGTTAGACAACAAGCATCCGATGATGCTAAGAAGTCGAGCATATTTAGAAATTAAAAGTTTCAACGAGATTAAAAGAGAGAAAGAGAAAAATTCAAGAAAATTGTAAATCCAAAAGAAATAATTCTAACATTTATAATAAACAATAAAAAATATTTTGTACTTGTGCTAAAATTGATCCTTATTCAAATTTTTGTATTAAATTTTTAATATCCAAGCGTTTAATTAACATAATGTGATTATATGTCATTTGAATATTTTCTGTTAAATTAATTAAATGATACAAAGAGATAATAATAAGCCTGACACGATGTAAGTGCAATTTAATCAACACATTATTGTCATAATTATTATCCTTTTGGTTTTAATTAAATCCTCTTCAATGGACATGAAAAATGTAGAGAATCGTGCAAACTTAGTCAAGTGATGTATCACTTAATTAGTTTTCCAAATATTAAATTTGAAGCATTTCAATGATTGACTGCAAGTAGCTATTATTATGTGTATATTTCTTTTTCCGATATATTTTATAATTGTGAATGATATTCGTTTTTCATATTACTAACATCTGTTTTAGAGAGCGAAATGGAAAATTTATTATATTTTGTTTTTACCTACTGTAATATATATATGTTTAATATTGAAAATGATCCAAATGTGATCGAAACGTTTGTTTATTGCTAGCTGCTACATTAGATTAAATTTTTGAACTTGATGATATATTTGTTTCTTTTATTTTTGTTAAACTTCTATATTTCGACGGTTTATTTTATTCTATATAATAATTTTTGGCTCGTAGTCCCCTTTCTTTCGTTGGTTTTTTAAATTTAACACTTTTTTAACTGTAGATTTTAGAATAGATCCTAATATTTCTAAATTTTCAAAGAATTGTCTGCTAATTTAGCATTAAAATAGTTTAAATCTTCTCTTAAATATTGATGATATTTTAAATATTAATCGATCGAAGAAGCTCCGTACTCTGAGATTAAATAAAGAATAAGTCTAATCCTCTATGTAGTTTATTTACAATTTCAGGATCTAATTCGTCCAAAGCATTAAATTTTCAATTCCTAAGGCAAAAATACGTAATCTCAAATCTGTAAATAATCTTAGAATCTAAGGATCTAAAAATTTTGCTATATAAGTTTGGCCTTGTTCCAGTAACACTTTTTCACTCATACGAAGTTCCCCTGTTCGACTGTGAAACATTCATATGACCCAAGCGTCGGGTCAAATAAAATTTTTTATGACTTTCGCTAATGTAAAAAAAAAAAGAGTGCTTATTACTTTTACGCTAACATTTTATCTTATTAAATATTTGTTCTAAAGAGACATCTGATGACAGCTTCGGATACAATTGTAAAATTATAATACTTGATAGCGATACGAATCGCGCTGCAAAGGCGTAACACATTAATAATTTTTATTTAAACCTCTAGAATTCAATGTTTTTTGAATTTGAACGAACGCGTTTATTTTGCAGAAATTGATACTCGAAATTAGTCAATATCAAATATAAAATATCGGTGCCGCAGGTATTCACATTCATGTGCCACATATCGAACGCGCTCAAACACGATGATGAAATAAGCATTGAATGCTAACTGGAATCCCTGCTCCGAAATGAGTCCGATTAATAAACGAAGATAAATCAATATGATGTCTGGGCGCATTTGCAGCGCATGTTCATTTAGTTTTCCGTGAGCAATTAAGCCGCAGAAAACCGAAACTGAAATGGTCCTGCGTATCTGCAAAATATGTGCTAACAGTAAAGCTTTTGACAAAAAGGCTTTGTTTTCTTGCGATGGATATCCTGTAAAACGTTAGGGATTTATCTCGTCACCATTGTTTAAATCCATAACTTGTTTTCGCTATAAAAAAAGTACAACATATATATTTTATTTAAAAATTTATTAAAATTAGGGGATAACTAATTAAATAGAAAGGTTTCGTTATTCGATAGTACTTTTTGAATACAATAACAAACATCAATTATATAATTCGTTTTTGTCGTTTGAAACATTATCAATTTTTATTAATCTAACTTAAAAAACAATCTAAATTGATTTTTCATTTGTTTGTTTAAAGAACATCGATACTTGGCCATTTCAAACCATTTCACGTGAGCCGTTCATTTTCTTTCATCTTCATAATTTACGAACTTTAACAACCGTTACTGTATACGAGCATCTATAATTAGTGCGTCTAGGGAGCGAGTTTGAATCATTTATATCAGACAGCAGAGTTGGCCGGCTAGAACCTCCTAGCTGCTTAAAAAGTTACCTCATTACCAGACGACCGATCGATCATCGACCCGATTCCTCGTGGAAGCACACGGGTATATCTTGTATTGGAAATGACAAAAATCAGAAAATCAGTTCCTTTCGATCGATACGACCGAAATACATTGTCCTACCACGAGTTCAGGTTGACTTCTCATATTTGCACAAAGTTCGAGATGAGGAGATTGAGACCGTTATTGCGAAGCTTACATTCAGAAAAAGATAGTAACTATAAAGGTGACAACTACAGCAATAACTAAGCAATATTAAACAAGTTTTATATGTATTGTAGAATTATGCAACTGTATTAATGCAACTAAAAAACAGTATATTCAACTATATACATTAATTTATTCAACTGTAGGTGAGAGCAGGTCAAAGTTAGGGAATTGCGAACATAAAGAAACGCGAACGATACTATTGCAGTATATTAGAGTTGGTAATAGCCTCTCATTTCTCGCACCCAGCCGATATAAATATGCTTAGTCACACCACAACGTCTACAACACGTAATTATAGATAACGCATATGCCGTTTAAATTTAATCATTACATGTTTTCAATGATTTTGAAGTAGGAGAGAAAATGGGGCAATTACGAATACTTAAGGGAAAAGTTAAACAATAACCATAAAACACATACCCCGTTTAAACTGTTTAAAATTGATACTATTACGTATTTTCGACGTATTTTGATGTAGAGGAAAATGGAGGAGAGAATTGTAATCTAAAAGAAAAGTTAAATAAACATAATAATAGAAGTCTTTATTCAAAGAACATTAGTTATAAATTACAATAATTAATATTTATATATTATTAATGTAAACTATTATTAAAATTAATTTTAAACAAAAAACGAAATTGATTTGGCTTTGCTTAAGAATCATTTTTGTTGAAACTATATATAGTTTATATTGATAATATTGTATATGAACACTAATTATTTACAGTTTAAAGTAAAATAACTGGAATATCTTAATGTTTGACTTAGATAAAGACTTTTATTAATTGATAAACAATCATCAGCTTTGACTTTTCTTTAGATTCCCTACTTTTCGAAGTTCCCCCGCTCTTTCCTATACTATTTCTGTACATAAATTTATAGAGTTATCACTTTTATAATTGTCATTACTATATCTTTCTTTGAATACGCTTAAGGATGTATTACATGTATTACATGTATTTTTTAATAAAATGAAAATCATTGTATTACTTTGTATTACTTATACTTTGAGACATAATATAGAAAAATACAGAGATTTTTTTATATTATATTTCAAAGTAATAAAAAGTTAGAACCTAGATAAAAAATTATTTCAATAAGAAGAAGACACATTTAAAAAAAATAAATAAAACAAAATAAGAAAATTTTTATTTAAATTATAAAATTGTATTGCCAAATATAAATATTGACCCTATTAAATTGTTTCGTATGTGCAGTATAACATTCATTTTTATACGAAAATATAAACTTGCAGTTCCAGTGACTTTTTGCAGAGATTATAGACTTGATATATTCTTAAATCCAGTAATATGCTCATCTTTCATAAAGTTTAACCTACGCTAGTCAATTATAATTCTTTAAATTCTAAGAAGTAAGAGAGGCAGGTTGAGAAAATACAAAAGGGAAGAACTAGTTGCGGTTGTCGGCGTAGATAACCATATTGTCGGATTCAGGTATAAATCGAGATTAATGCTTCTACCCGAGCGTATAAGCTCGGTCGAGTTGAAAACGCGGTGGAATTTTCGTCGACGACGACGCGCGGGATTCATCCAGAGGAAACATCTTGCGTAACGTGCGCTCTTCCTTTCTCTTCTCTTTCTTTTTTTTTTTTTTAAACTTCCAGGCCGAACGTTTCCTCTGCATACAACCCTCGTGCATAATAGCATTTTATTATGGGTCGCTGGAGACGAGTTGCTGCATAAATAACAAAAAAAAAAGCCAAGTGTCCTCTGTCCAGCCCAAAAACTTCGCATATGTCTCGTGTATAATTTTATAACACCGCTCTGTCGGAATTTTATGCAAGCTCGCCACTGAGGAGCAATAAATTCCATGTCCACGGAAATTATAACGATGTATACCTAAAATTTCGTATATGCGCGTGGCTCAAACGCGTGTTTTGTGACTTGCATTTCGTGTACGGAATATTACTAATCTTCAGTTACTACATAGTTAAATTCACGATCTTTAATTAAAACAATTCTAGGGTTGAGTATTCTCTATTGTTATTTTACTATTCTTTTATATATACATACACACATATATATATATATATATATATATATATAATTGTTTCTTTTCTAACTTTATCTCAAACATACTATGAGCTTCCAACGAAACAGCGAGACATTAATCTACCGAAAATTTAATAGCTCATAACAAAGCGCCGTGGATCTTTCTCTCAAGATCGTTACCATGCAAGACAGACATGTATTTTTAACAATAAATTAAATTATTATCTATTATACAACGCGCTTGTTATATATCTTGTTCAAAAATAATAACATTATAAATGATGAAGGAAATTCAACTATTATAATTATTCTTTGACTTTCCAAAACTTTTAATCTTTTTTTATTTTCATATATTTTCAGAAATATCCATTATTATTAAGTTCCACAATTTCAGATATTATTTTATTTTGTTTGACTTGGTCAATTTCTGGCTTATAGTTGAGAAAATAACAATCATAATTTTCCGAGTTCTATATAGCCAGAAACTATTATTTATGGAACCGTCTGACCTGACTAGTTTCTGGATAGTTCTTAACCAGTTTTACTTAACCACGATTTCTGACCGATTACTGAATAATTATTCTAGTTAGTCTAATAAACTCAAAGTAATAAGAACTAATCAGTTTTTAACTAGTGATCAATTTTTCTCATTGTTTTTCTTACACATTTTTCTACTTGGGTAATTACAAAAATGTACAACTTAGGACAAAACGCTACCGTGTTCTTTAATCTTTAAGAATGCAGATAATTCGATTACTTGCTGCTGCGTGTCTACCTCGGTGCTATGCTGTGATCAGGAGTTTAATTAAAGTACCTACGTAATCAAGATCAAAAAAGACATGCACCGACCAGAGAGGAGAGTTAACCAATTTTACGAGAAGCGTCTTTGCGACGGCAAACACCACGAACACAAAAAGCGATCATGTCAGTTAGAAAATTTGCTGGAGATCTAATCAAATTCCCCGAAGACCTTTCTCGTAACCGATTACGATGACCCTGTATACTCGCAGGACGTCCCTGGGGATCGAAATTGACATGCGAGACAATTCACAATAATATCCCAAGTTACCCCGTATTTAACTGTCTCTTCATTGCGTGCCATTCTTATTCCCGTGGGTGCACGTAGATCTTATTTATTCATACCGTATCGTGTACGCGCGAAGGAAACCATTTTTCCAATTTTCAGCTATCAGTTTTTACATTTTGCACGAAAGCTCGGTCACGTATCGGAGCTACACATAAATTATATCTAAAAATAAAGTATAAGGTAACTGATACCTGAATACTAAGCTTTGTGATTTTAATTTTTTGCCGAGTCTAAAATTAAAAATCAATTGCATTAAAAAAAGAAACGTTTCTGAATGTTAATAAAAAATATAAAACATATTCAAATATTAAAAATTTAAAAAAAGTAGCAGTACACTGCGTACATGTGCACTTAAGATGATCAAAAAATATGTTTCCATCTCTTTCGTAAAAAAATATTAGAAAACCGAAACATTAAATAATCCAATGTTATTTTTATAAAGTTTAACATATTAATATGTTTATTGATATATAAAAATACACAAAAAAAAAAGAATTATTTTGCAAATAAACTTGTTTACTTTTTACTTGTCTACTTATGTGCTTATTTCCACCCTTGTTAATAACTTGAGAGAAATTTGTAACATAATTAACAAATCATAACGTATAATTTTTATAAACTTAATTTCAATTTTTTACTTTCGCAAATTATTCAATTATTACAAAGAAGAAGTTTTAATTGTAAATTATAATTTTATATACTTACATGTGTAAATATATACATTTAATAATGTATTCCTCACTATAATTGCTGTAATTTTATATAAAACTTTTTAACAATATAACATAATTTGAAAATGTTTAGCTAGTGAAATAGAATCATCGTTTAGAATAACTGAAGTATCAAAAGAAACATTACAATCGATGTATATAATCAGTATGTCTATATCTATAAATATTACATCATAACTACGACATTCTACATTTTGCTTTATTGACGATAACAGAGTGGATACATTGAGGAATAAACTGACGCAATCAAGTCAGACAGACAACTTGCACGAACTATTACTATCTGTTGAATTAATCGTGTAATTACCTATAAATAGTGAAAAGCATTTTAAGTAGATATCTATATTGAGTCCGATTAGTTTTATCTTTTATCTTTTATGATATATGCTAAAATGAGAAGTATTTACAGATTATTCTATACTATTAAAAAAATTATAACAATTATTATTATATATCTAGAGAAATTTTGGAACTATTAAATATGTGTATTTACACATGTAAATAAAGTTACAACTTACAAATAAAACTACTTCTTTAGAATAATTGAATAATTTGCAAAAATAAAAAAAAAATTTTTATGTACATTTACATAAAAATTATAAATTCTGCTGTTATTGTAATTTCCCAAATAAGGTGAATCGTTATGAATTAAAAAAAGAATTCGTCTTTCTAAATTCTTTATGAATGAACGTAATGTATTCGTAATAGATTTGCAAAAACTTGCTCACCCGCAATCAGTAAGTATGCAGCAGTAGTCAGTAGATATATATCGCGAAATTTTATTTCTTGTAAGTAAAAATGATATAGAACAGAATAAAAAGCATAATATTATGACACATATATATTCACATATGTTTAAAATAATTTTTTGAAAGCAAATCGCCGAAATAGAGCTTCATAAGAAAATTAAATCAAGTATATGTAGTTTGACAGTAAAATTTTGTTTAGTTGTGTGTAAAAATTCATATTCTTGAGAGTTGTATTATTTATGTTTACTGAAATATTATCTAAAAGCTATTTCAATTATGTTGTAAATTCTTATAGACTATAAGAAGATTTCGTTTTCTATCTGTAAAAGAGCTTAGAATTGATAATACAAAAATAAAATCTTTTAGTATCTTTAAGAATATTTTTGTCATCAGAAATGGAATGGAAGAAAACTACATTTCATAATTCAGAGATCTCTAAAAAGAATCATTTTTTGAATTCTGTCTGGCTTTCTGTCTAACATAAAGACATATTTACATAAACAAAGATAAAAATACTAATATTTGTAAAAATACATAACTTTATATATTTTCATTATTTTCATTACAAATTGTAATTTTTACAAATATTATTTCTATAATTTTACATAGCATATAAATTGTCTCATCATTTCGTGAAATCAAGAATTCTTCGACAAATTTCAAATGAAATGCGAAACTAGTTCTTTTTTGCCAAGTGCCATTTCTCATTACTTGCACTGTTTACAATTAGAAGAGAAAACGAACGTAAGGCGAAGTCAACATTAAGCGAGTAGGAATCGCAAAAATGAGGTTCTATTGTAAAAAGGAGTGTTTAACATCACGTAATATTTAGATAAGCTAAACATTACAAGAGTATTAATAGTGTAATCATGAGAAATTATCTACAAACTGAGCAACCGTAGACAACATTAACCCGCAGTGCGGAGTTAACCCAATGTAAACATACGGCGAAGGGTTAACGTTGACGACGTAACGACGTACTTCATTTACTTTAACGTTCCCACGCGTGTAAAAGCTCGCTAATATACGGCGGATCAGATAAAAGCTCGATCGATAAAGTAAACGTCGATCGACGAGCCATAGCCTGGCTATTTTTTTAACTATCCACTGGAGTGATGAAGGTGAAAACAACAACGGGAATTGGGATCGAGAGAGAGGAGACACGCGAAAGGATAGAATAATAGAAAAATAATAGAAAAATATCTCCTGGGCGTGAGAGGGGATCGGAGGACGCGCGTGCAACAACAGAGATCAACACAAAGCGAAAATCGAGTGTCGAATTTCTATGTGTGATACTGTGGAAAATGGGAAAAGCGAATAGCCAGAAACGACAGGGAGGAGTACAAATACACGTGTGTGTCCGGGGATGAATCGCTCCGTCTCTGACAAGAAAATCGCAGGCGAATGGAAAACGCATAAACGAGCTCTCGTGAGGAACGACTGACGTTTTCCGGACTTTGTTCGCATTTGATTGTTTATTTAGGCTAAAAAGCGCTGATTGGTTCATCAATAGACGAATAAATAAATTGATGTATTGAGAAAGTCATTGTTACCTTTTATTGTGCCTTTATGGAAGGAAATCCAATGAACATAATTACAAGATGGATCTGATATAATTAGAAACAAAGATAATAAGAAGAATTAAATTTATCAAATACCTATATCTTCAATTTGTTTTCTGAAAAATGTATAATCCCCTCCATTATATTTTCTCAGAAATTCAATGTAAAAAAAAAATTCTCCCATAAATGTATTGTAAAAATATCTATTAACACAATATAATATTCTGTTAATTCATTATAACAAAACAATTGTGCTCAATTATATTTGCTCCATAAAAATCTTTTTTAAGTTGAGCTGAATTATTTTTTTCATAATTTTATTACCATTTTGAAAATATATACAAAACATTCTTAAAAGACACAAAGTGGTACTGGAGAG
>NW_017259240.1:944386-945614 GCF_001594045.1 Atta colombica | reverse complement strand
TATGAAGATATATATATATATATATATACACACCCTTTCCTTTATGTTAAATTAATATATATAATAACATAAAGAAATATGTTATATATATAATAATATATGTTATTTCACCATACAAACAAAGAAAAATTTGCAAACAATGAATTTTTGACTTTGCCAGAATAAGAGGTGCGATCGATGTTAAAAGAACAATTGCATCAGAAAGCGGAACGAGCGAGCCAATTAAAATGTTCTGTGAAAACAAAATAAATTTTGATCAAAATATCATTCTCCGCTTGCACAGACGACGAACAATCAAAAGGAAAACTTCGCTTCGTGAGCGACCTTCCGTGCAATTTTGTCGGTAATAACCGATGCGTCAAAACAAGAATTCGCTTTATACGTTACGTGAATTTCACGAGAACTCGAGCATACCAACCCAACCTTCTACGATATGGTAATAACATGCTGGCACACGATGATAGGAGCTCCCTGACCAAAAGCACCGACAGATATATATTGAAAGTAATGATTAAAGGAAAAATAAAGATTAATTTAAATAGAAAAGAGCGAGCTAAAAATAGAGAAACAGAAAAAAGAGAAGAGAAAAAAGTTCTTCTTTCAAAGAGAATCGTATGGACGAATGATGGAGCACGAAGCAAAAGATGAAAACATTTTATACCTTTGCATAACATGCTATTAAAAACGCAAATGAGCAAATAGAACAAAAATACGACATTAAAAGTAGTTCAATTATGACATTCATCTGAAAAAATTAAAAAAAAGATGATATTTAGAACATTATAATGAGTAAGAAAAACTAGAGAATTGGAATTGTCTCAATTACTGTCCATTAATAGATTAAAGATAACAAAATTTTAAAAATTTCTTTTCCGAAATATTAGATATTCGTTCTGAAACTTTAAGGATTAATTTTGAAATATCTCGAAAAGGAAAGTTTTAGATTCATTTTGTACCTTATATATTTTAGTTCGAGGATACGGACGGATTAAAATTAAACGCGGATTAAGAAAATTTTATATAAACTGGATTAATTAAAGAGTTTTACATACAGTGAGTATGAAAGAGCGATGTTTTGAAAGAGCCATATTTCAAGTAATTAAATATAGCCAAAATTTTTTAATATTTTTATTTAATAGTAACGCATTGAAACTGCGTCACCTATAAATGGAGTTTCTATAGTGAAAGGTAAAAGATTATTACTTACAAAAGTAAGTTAAATTTCTAT
>NW_017259240.1:938838-944286 GCF_001594045.1 Atta colombica | reverse complement strand
TGTTTGTTTTGGTTTATTAGATATCTTGAGATCAGACTTTTGGCACATAATTTTATGAAAGAACCGGTGTGTATTCATTTCTATGAAAACGCCAGCTCTAAAAATATCAAATCGAAATTTGCCACAATTCAAAACATAATGACAATGAACTGCTGTGTCTGTTCAGAAAATTATTCTGCAAATAATAAAGATTGGATAAAGAATACCAATACAAGTTGTGCATCGGCTGGGCTCGTAACTCATGCAGAAATAGAGGAAATTCATATGTTTTTGTAAAAAATTTTTATTAGGGACATGTTATTTTTTTCCATCCTTCAGATATTAATTCTAAGAATATACTTCTTATTAAAATATACAATATTTTGATTTTATTTTTTTCATTATCACTTGTAAGCCTACGTTTCTTTCAAAACAAGCGATGGCTTTTACACAGCCATGTTGTACTAAAAGACGCCCTATTCCCTATTTCTAAAAAAAGGTAATTAAAATCTATTAACGATTAAATATTTTATTTTGTTAAATTAATTTCATAAATTAAGAGGTGAGTACACTTACGTTACAAAGTATTTATTTCATTAATATTAGATATAGTATTTTTTTTTCATATTTTATAAAATATTCGCTTTTTTATACTCTTACTCTTCTCGAATCGTGCGCTTGAATCGCGTTTAAATGTTTAAATCTAATCAGTCTACTATGAATTATGCCTCACGGTGGATTCATAGAATTTCAAGACCTGGCACACACGCTACACCGTCACAATAGAGTTTGAGTAGTTTTCATCGTGATGGAGTCGGGGACGGTTACACATGACATGGCAAGTAAAGGCGACACAAATGACACGCGGCTTTGCCTGCGCACGATCGCCAGCTGCGATAAATCTATCGACATACCGAAGTTACACCGACTGGATTGACGCGCTGCGCTGCACCACCCGGGGAATTCGCGAAGATTAACGAAGGCAGATAACGAATGGAGTTGAATGCAGTGTTAGAGTTTACAAACCTGACAGAATTAAAACGCAATTTTTTACGATAGAAAACCCTGTCAAGAAAATAAATCAACGTGCCACCAAAATGATTGATTCTTTGAACTCTCAACTTACTTAAATTGATACTGTTATATCCTTTTAATATTTATGTGTTGATATTTTACTATTATAGCTTATAAAATTATAAATAGAATTAATACAACATAAATAGAATTAAATGTATTTATTTATAATTCGCCTTAATATAAAATATATAATATATACGAAACTATATAATATGATACAAATCATTCTTTTACTTCAAAAGTGACACAAATAAAAAAATTAATAAGTTTTAGAAATTAAAAAAAGGAAAAATTATTTTTCAATTTTACAGAAAATTATTGATTAATCAAATAATATCGACAAGAGAATATATTTTTAACATGATGAAATATCTTTTTTGTAATTTTCGTTTCATAACTCTAAAAAAATCACTCTTTTTGAGATGTAACAATATTTTGAAAAGAAAATTTAAAGAAATAGGTAATTAGATAATAAAATCATCCTTATTTATTGGATATTCTTTTATAGAAAAAAATAGATTAGTAAAGAGTTAAAATTTTGTCGCAGTTATAAGGTTTTTTTGAAAAATAAATTTTTATTTTTATAATATGCTTATACTGGGTGTTTCATAAATGCATGACAATACTTCAGAAGATAAGTTTATACACCAAAATAAGTAAAAAACGTCATATGAACATGTCTCCTACATATCTTAGCTTTCAAGTTATAGATGATTAAAGAAAATGTTTGAAATGCTTGTCTTGTGCGTCAACACACGTTACTGTACATTTTAGCACATTTCGACATTTCGATTTATCTAATATTTACAAACAATATCCATCAATAAATCGGACAGAATTTCAAGCAGTCGGTATCTTACGTTCACGAGTTACTGTTCTAAATACTGTTCTAAAACTGGATTGTTCCACCTTTCGGTAAACAATGCTTTCGCAAAACTGATAGATAGGAGCGGACCCATCTCATGGTCACTATGCACGATATCCTCTGATCTTAATTCATCAGATTCTTATTTTCAGAGTCATTCAAAATCTATTGTGTATTCAACGCCAGTAAATAATGAGGATGATTTGCAGGAAAGGAATTTGGAAAGGAAATGGATTTGAGACTATTCGAGGAATAGTATTTTGAATGAGGACAAAATGTGAAGTAGCCTGTATTGACGCATGAAGCAAATACCTTGAACATTTTTTTCAAATGTCCATAGTACTTGAAAGCTAACATGTGTAAGACATATATTCATTCACGTTTTTTACTTATTTTAGTGTATAAATTTATCCTCCTATAGTATTGACATGCATTTATGAAATCCTGTATATTTTACATAAAATACTTGTAATTTGTGACAAGAAATAGCTTTATAGGAAGAAATAGATGCACAAAAAGATTTGAAATAAAGAGTATTAAGTGATTGTAATAATACTCTATATTATTATTAGGAATTTGAAAAAAAAATTTCTTTACACTGCATGATAGACCTTCTTCTTCTTGACATATAAACTTTGTTTTTTTTTTATAATTTCAGTTTGTATTATTATTCTCTCTCTAGAATACTTTGCTGATATTCTCTTTTCATATCCAGACAATCATTTTCTGTTCGTTTTTGATTTCCACTGTCGCACTTATATTATTATTTGAAAATTATTGAAAAATTTGCTATTATTTTCCTGCATCCTTCAAGATATTTTTTCATCGGAACATGTTTTGTTGAAGCCGCGCAAAAGCTATTTGTGAATATGAAGGATGCGGGAAAATAATAACAAATTCTTTCAATGATTCTGTACAATAAATGCGACATCACCGATGTTGAAGGAAAATTGGAACGCAGAAAATTTTAATTCAATAAATGTATACTAAAATTTTAGTCGGCATGAACTTTCCGGACAACCCAATATAAAAATTAAAAGAATATTTTTAAAACATTTGTGTCGATCGACGTTAATTGAAAGATTAATCGTATATTAGCCTAATATATGGATCAATTAATATGTAGGAGCGAATTTTAATGACTTATAGTGACTTATAGTGTAACTTTTTATGCAGGGAACGTAATGCATCTAATAACTCATCGGATTACATGAATTTTTGCGCCCCAGGACACACGGGTATGCTTCATTAATCTGTTAGCTAATGAACTAACTTTGGACTATCCTCGGATGCCATCCTAAGTGAGAGTTATTCGATCGAAACTATCTATGTATTTGACCCTAAAGAGGTGATGTCGTGCTACAAACTGCGTGACTGTCCTGAGCATCCCTAAAGCTTTGACATACACGCCCTACCGAATATTTCTCACTCCATCCGTGATGAAAGGAAGGTCAAAGGGAAAGGACGAACTCCAAAATTCGCCTTACTCAAATGTAAATTAATTGCATTTAATAGAGAACACCGATGACAGTGAAAGGTAGCGACAGACAGTAAAATCTCTTTCGTAATTCGTTACTTATCTTTTCCTTTAAAATTGTCGGTCTAAATCCCAAACAGTTTTATATATATATGTGTGTGTGTGTGTGTGTGTGTGTTAAGGATTTAGATCGACAATTTTAAAAATGATGATTATCTTCGCATATATAATATAATGCTTTTCGGCAGAGATTTTGCGAGCTATATATATACACACACACACACACACACACACACACACACACACATATATATATATATATATATATATATATACATAAGCAATAAATTGTGATCAATAAATTAAAAAACAATTTATTTTTGATAAAAAGTATTATAAAGTTGAAATTATGATATATTACTATCGTTAATAAAATGAAGTTAAGATTACTTTCGTGTTAACGTAAAACATTTATGTTCGTAAAACGTATATTGTTCGTATAGGAATATCTCGATATGCCGCAATATATTATATATTTTAATAAAACAAACTGCAGCATTTGGCACAAAGATGCGGCCAAAATTTCGTCACGCGACGAAACAGTTTCATTTAATTTACTAGGATATCGTGTCGAAGAATTTCGGCGCAATTAGAAGTGATTAGCAATCAGCCACTTCCGATGACTCACGAAAGTAGAGTGAAGCATTATACAATGAAGCATAACAGAAGTAAATGCGTCCTACATTTTCATCGCCGCCCTTTTAGGCCATTTAATTCATTGTTGGGATTTATCATGACACACGTTAGAATGGAAATTAACTCGCCGCAGTGAAATACGACTGCCTCGAGGTCGTGACGATTCGAAGCTATCGAATGGAACTCAGAAAACTGGGATTTAATAAGAAGTCTCTATTTAGGCAACAAAAGCCTAAAAATCTAATTAAAAATGTTTATACAATCTTAGCCATAAGTATATAAGTATTCTTAATTTATTGCATTGTTCTGCAAAAGGTAATAAAATCTAAAGGAAAACTAATAAAATATTAAAATTATTACAAAGATAAATATTATTTTTCCTAAAAATTGTTCCTTTATTTTTCGTTAGGTATAAAATGTTTACGTTACTTTGTTGAAGATGCTTTATATTTTTGACTAAAACTGTAGATACTTCTTAGAGATACGTCTATAAAATGTTTCTGACTCTTTGTCCTTTGAGCATTTTTGCATTTTAGAAATTTTGAAATATTGAAAGTTCGTAAAGCTTCGGATATTTAAAATTGTATAATTTCGGATCTTTATAATTCTTTTTCTTTCAAAAGTTAACTGCAAAGTTAGATGTAAGTTGGATCTAGGTTGGTTACAAATTATTTTGCAAACTTAGGAGATGTTAAATATTATTACTCTTCAAAAACTTGAAATACGTAAGATCTTAGGATCAAAACTTTGCACACCATTGCGTTTTAAGCTTTTCACATCATTCAATTTTTGAAACTTCGACACAGTGATATATTAGGTCATCTCTCAAGAATTTTAAATCTGCCAAAATCTGTTGGTCCCTCAAGTTTTTATCAAAATTGAAAATTTCTTTCAGAAATCACTCCCTACAAATATTTACTATTTAGCTTAATTCCAGGAATATTCTCGATGCAGGAAGATTTAGGAGTGCCTTATTTGGATTAGCATGCAACGCAAGGTGTCGTATTACCCCGCTGCTTCATGTGTTTTGCTACCGTTTATTTCGTTCCTTGAACTACACTGAAGTTTCGGAATCTACCGTCAACATATGCATACACAGGTACGTATACATGCACTCCGCGAGCATATATTCAACGTGTGATACATGTGACCTTATTCGCCGGTCTTATTAAGACTAGCAATAAATTTTCACTACGACGATTATTTGTAGGAAACTTAGGAGAAACGTTACAAAAAAATAGTAACACAAAAATTTAGCAGTAATAAGTTCAAATTGTATCTAAAATAAATACGGTACATTTTAAGGTTAATAATGTATACAAAAAAATGTATATAATAATGTATGTGAAAATAT
>NW_017259240.1:937858-938738 GCF_001594045.1 Atta colombica | reverse complement strand
ATATATATAAAATATATATAAAAAAGGTTTTTTCTTAAAAAAATTCCTGTTTAATTAATCTTGGTATGTCTTTAAATATATAAAAATTTAATTCATATTTTGATTCTGTAAATATAACATTTAATGTCATAATTATGATTTTAATGGGAAAATTGATATAACATTGAATTCATGTCTTTCATCTTCAAATAGTATGATACACATAATATTCTGTTTTCTCCGTTTTCCTTTTCTCTGGAATGTTCTTCATGTCGAAAAGTACTGACAGAATGTCGATAGTAAAAATAGAAAAGCGCGAAATGAGCAGAATAACCAAGAAACATTACTACAAATGCATTTAGATATCGTGAGCTTTAACACATTGCGTTACATGATCTACAGTTTCACGGAAGATCATGTCATCGCTAATAAAATAAAAAAAAATGCTTTCAATTAAAACAAACATATGAATAGTAGATTGAATTGGAATACTTGAACTTGAATACTTTAATTAAAATATCTAAATGTAGATATTAATGTAGATATTAATAGAGAATGTAATATAATAATAATATAATATAATATTAGTGTAAACAAAAATAATTACAAAACTGTACATAAGTACATATGTACAATATATATAATATAAACTATAATAGTTTTTTTAATATAAGTATTTGAAGTTAGCAAATCATATTATCCAAAGTTCATGCGTTACATGTAGTACAACCAAAAACGCCAATCACGAAATTTTTCCTTCGATTATGATACTTTATATCTTTGAAATTAAGCTGTTTCGGTCATACGAAGTTTTTTTGTATCTGTAAAGAATCATCTCTTAGAATCTTTTACAATACTTAGTAGCCACCCTCTGTGTGTGTGTGTGTGTGTGTGTGTGTGT
>NW_017259240.1:924332-937663 GCF_001594045.1 Atta colombica | reverse complement strand
ATATATATATATATATATTGTGTTTAATAGCTGTAAAATATATGAATGATGCAATGTTGTATTAAGCTTCACTGATAATTTATATTTTCGACGTGTATCTATATTTGATATACACATAATTAACATGATTTTAATTATTTATGTCGGCAAATGGTGTAAAAGGTACTTTTTACGCTAAAAGTGTATAAGCCACAAAGTTATTCTATACGTATATAAAACGTGGAGATAATAAAAGCCTGAATGAAGCAAAGTACAAAAGCGCAGCAAGAATTGTTGAAACCAGTCACAGAAAATTTGCAATTCATTATAAGAGATGAAATGTTTTACGACACACACGTTATTCAAACTGTGATATGCAATACATTGAAAGGCGTTGAAAAGTCAGTCTCATATATAACGTAAATATATCGCGGTAAATATATCGTGCCAAATGCAAAAACTAATTACAATACATCGGCATTTCCGACGCATTGATTATCGAGAATTCATTAAGGTAGGGCATTACACTTAGTTGCTCGTGTGGACGAAGTGTAATTATGCAAATCGGTCACGCAGAGAAATGCGCATCGGCTCAATTCTACACAATGTTACCTTGCACGTCTGTAATATCGGAAATTTCGGAGGAAAGCAAGCGAGACCACGTTCAGGTGTTGCAGCAAATTATATACAGACATTATAGAAATTATGAGATAAATAATATTATTTTCCAGCGGATAAAAGAACAATTAAATTCAGTCACAGCTGTTGGATAAAATCAATCTCGTTACAGACGGTATTTATTTCTTTATATAATTTTACAAATTTCAGAAAGATATAAAAGGTTTTATTATTTTCAAAGCTATTTTTTGATATTTTGCTTCATAATGCATTTTTCAATTAAAATTTAAGAGTATTTTCAACCCGGATATAAAATATGCTGCATATTGCTGTATGCTTAGTATGTATATTACTGCAATGTACCAGCAGTCTTTCGGCTTTATAATGCGTTTATCTTGAAACTTACAGTTTAGGGAAACATTTTACAAAGAGTTGATAGTTTTTAAAAAAAAAAAAACGCTGCCAATTATATTAACTTTATACATTAAAAATATTTATTAAAAAATCACTATTTTTAATTAAATATAAAAATTCCTATATTCGGATTTTAATGTTAAATATTTGTTACGAATTTATACACATATCTGAATCTGCGCGTTGAAATCTTTTTTGATCTCGAAACGCAATCATGAGCAGGACCAAAGTAGTAATATCACTGGTAATTAGTGAATACTGCGTTATATTGTAAAAGTTGCATTTCAATTTTATAGATAGTGAATAATAGCTTTACAAATACATATTTTCTATGTAATGTTGAGAAGAATATTGGTATTAACTTTGTAATTTCAGACTTGTTTGGAGGCCTTGAATGTGAAATGATACAACTGAATTAAAATTAATAATGAAATGTATGAGCACACATAGTCCAACATGTAAAATTAAATTATATATCAGTTAATGATATCCCATATCCTCCCTGCTATTCTATAATCGCAATCTTTTTTCTTCCTCAATTATTTGGTATAGATTACGTTTGTTTTGTGTAAGAATTTCTATTGTATAACAAGTATCCCTAGCTAACAAACTTATATCAAAGTTTACTTATATCAAAGTAGTACATGAATATCTATTAACAAAAAAATTAAAAAAAACAACAAGTATTTTGATTCTCTATATTTCAAAAACAATAGTGATTAAAATCAGGGCAAAAGGGAAGTTATTAAAATTCATCTAAATTATCATTAGATGAATTTTAACAAACTTGTTGATTCTTAGTTTAAGAGAATCCTCTTATTTCATAATCCTTTCCTCTATTAATTTTTTATTTCTACATTAGTCTTACTTAGCGTCAAAAATATATAAGCATTTATACGCGAGAATTATTTAATATTAATAATATTAATTAATTCCATTATATCAAGCACGATACTTAATTGCTTCCTGGGGAAAATAATAATTAACACTGTTGAATTTTACGATAATTAGTGTATAACAGGAAACTATTTTGCAGTAGCCGCCATTAATTATGTTATACGTGCTGCATAAATTCTTCGACAGAGAATTGTGTCGGTTTTAAACTAATCTGATAAGCAACTCCTTTTGAGTAGTTGGTCGTAAGAATTCCTTAGAAATTCTTTATTACGACAACGCCAGTGCTGCAATTTCTATGATAATGCGAAAGTTTGCCAATGCCAAAGTTGAAAAGTCTCAAAACTTTATAGGTCAGCATGTCTATGCACACAAATTACAAGTATATATTAATTCAAATACATGAATTAAATTATTATTATCGTACTTATATTTATTTATTTATTACGTACAGCGAAGTTCATTTGCAATTAATTTCTATAACAAAATCTTCGTAATGAACGTATCCAGAATTTCTTTCTCTTGGGAGAAATACTATGTAAATTGTATGTAGAGCGTATTCCAAGATCAGCGAGTATCAAGTTATAACAAGCATCCAACAAAAGTAGCAATTTAAGTAGAACTTAAGAATCTATAGAATTGTTACCTATTCTTTTACGTAGTTTAGCTGACCTTCTCGGAATTAATAATTTATAAATTTATTTGTTCACACTGAGAAAAAATTGTTTGTTGATGGACTAAATTAATTTAGTCCATCTTTATTTCTTTCCATAAAGAATGTGTACTTAAGTCAAACATATTATACTTTACTTAAATACATACATTCTCTGACAAAAGAAATAAAGACAACTAAATTAATTTAGTTTCAGACAAACAATTTTTTTCTCATTGCATAAATGTATATAAAAGGAAATGAGCTTAAAGAAAAGATCTGGAATTCATAAAAGAAAAAAAATTTGATAAACCAAAGACACTCTGTACATATATTACATATAACATGTGCTACGCTACACATATGCTATACTATGCCGGATCCATGTTGTTTTCGGCGAGCAAATAAACGTCATTATTTCGCGCCTATGTATTTTGTGTACGTGCGTCGGCTGGACGATGAATGATCGACAATTCATTATGAATTCGTCACGATTTCCAAAGACGGTCTTGAATTGGCGAATGGCGTCTCAGTGGCGACAATACGGTCGATACGGCTATAATCTGTTTAAAAAACCACGCGACGCTTAAAGATTAATCGCGATTGGAGCCCCAAACCCGCGTCTATCCAGATTGTCCCGATTAGTCATAATAATTTTAACAGTTGCTATTAAGGCGACCTTTTGCTGATTACCTGCGTGCCTAGAACTCACTTACATAAACTAGGCTTAAACTTTGTCCCCCAGGATATTATTTCATCCCATATCTATATCTTACTCTCTCTACCAAGGGAATAACGGAGATCAAAGATTTTATTTGAATGTCAAAACATACAATAAACTAATATCAGGAGGGAAGTGCAATAGTAAAGTAATTTTTTTCTTTTAGAATTAAAATAAATAAATTATCAAAAAGTATGTAAAATCAAACATAAATATCAGTAAAATCGCTTTCGTGTAATTAGATAATGTTTTTATTTCATTTGATGTTTTCATTTGATTACGGAACAAGTCAGATAATTCGAAGAGATCACATTTCTTTTATGATTTATGATAGGAAAAAGTGATAGAGGACAAAGTAAAACGTAATGATATCCAATTTCCAATGATGTTCCCACTTTTTTTGCAATTACATCTTTTTCAATGAAATCATATTATATCCCTTTTACAGAGATAAATTTTTCTTGTTATTCAGTGCGCGTAGAAATTATTTAGGTGAAATTGTTAAACCGTATATATTTTAGGCGTCATTTTATATTTTATGTCGATGACAGGTTGGAACGTGAAATATGAAAAATACGGTGCAAAATATTCATTACCCAACTAAATATCTTATAATATATTTTTAATCAGAGAGTAATGAAAAAAAAACATCGATAGATGACTTTCTTTTATTATTTGATATTTTTCATTTGATTTTTCATTATTTGATATTTTTCAGAATTGCACAATTACTTTACTTATTTGGGTAAAATAATATTGTTTAATAATTATTTTTATCTGATTTTTGATAAAAAAAGACCCCGCACAAACTTTATGAAAATTGAATTTCGATTGAATTGGCTGAAAATTTGATATGTTGATATGTTAGATCTCAACCTGATAAAAAGTCTCCACAGTGCACAAGTATGACTTCCTATAATGAATTGTTTCATCTCTATGAGGTGTCATTTTTCTGAACGAGCTAATACTACGAGCTAATATTTTATTTTCGACGAGTACGATTCCTATGTCATTATTTGCATTTTCTATTTATATTTTTAAGTAAAAAATTATAAAGATAATATTGACTTGATTGCTTTTCACAATTGAAGTGCTTGAATATTGTGAATTCTCTCGTCTCTCACAAATCGGTAAAATCAAGTTATTGACCTCGATACCTTTATATACTTTTATAACTTTTTTGTAAGAAGCAATCGAGTCAATATTAAAACCTTATAATTTTTTTTTATTTAAAAATACACACAGAAATTGCAAATGACGTAGAAACTCGCGTACTCTTTGAAAATAAGATATTGTATTAAGATAAGTATTAGCCCATTTTGAAAAATGACGGCTCGTAGAAGCCGTTGAATTGAAACGGGTAATTCATAATATGAGATCATGGAGACCTTTTATTATCCCATCAGGACGACGAGATTTACAACATATCAAATTTTCACCCAATTTGATCGAAATTTCCATAAGGTTTATAAGAGGAGGTCCTTTTATATTAAATTTTATTAAAGCATAGTAATCGTGTTATGGATCGTTTGTTTTTAATCAAATAAGTTTAAGACATCATTTATCTTCCTAAAATAAACATGTCGTCGAATTAAACATTTATTTGGGAATAAATAAACAAGATTGCGTGGATTATCTTGATTATATTCAGAGATCTTAAGTTACAATAGCATTTTTTTCCTCTATAATTAACACATTATTCGCTGTTAATGATAAGAACGCTACTAGTTCCCTAAGTAAAGACGATGCAACACGTATATGTACCCTCCATTCGCAACACGTACACGCGAACCTTCCATTTGCGACACGAGCTTAACGACTTAAAGAGCTTAAAGAGAGTGTCCCACGGACATATCCAATGATCTTCATCGTCGTATAATGGCGCACGACAGGTTTGGGTTAGAGGGACGATCTTTTCGAGTCGTAACATGCGAGACGAGCAAATCGATATGCGGGATCCGGATCTGGACGTTGGTGTACTATTTCCTTGCCCACTTATCGTGCAAAATGGCTTTTGAGCCTTCGAGCTGGCGCACGATCCAGTTGATTAAGATATGCGTCTTAATCAAGAAAATTGTATGACATATTTCCCTTTCAAAGTCATGAGCTGCGTCTACCGTTATAAAACTAGCGCGATAGAATAAAGTGGAATGTAGCCTGAGCCGTAATGCACGAGATCGATACGTGAGACATGGCTCAAAACGTGCCATCGCAAAAAGATCTCTGGTACACATCGTTAACGATAAAACCGCGTTTGCCACGATCGTCATTGGCGCAAACGTAGTCTCGAACATACCGGAATATATGGATATGGAAAATTCACGTTATAGTTATATATACAGGCTTTTCGAATATAAAAAAATTTTAAAAGGGTAGATTTTTCGGACAGATACATCTAAAGTTTTAACGCAACAGAATCGCTTCCGAAGTTTTCGTTTCGAAGGACTCGAACTTTGAAATTTCCGGTTCGATTGCTTGTAACTTACAAACTATCGGTGCTTTAATACTTTATATGCTCAGAAAGATCGTCTCTCCGAATACGCCACAGGATCTAATTCGTTAAAGCTTAATTAAAACTTTTCAAATTTTCTATTTATGAAGAATTAATTAATAATAGACACAAGTAATAGTGCATATTAATTAATAATAATGATAATTAATAATAATGATAATGAGGTGAGATACTTTGGTGATGAAGAAACATCATAAAACTCCCTTTCGGCGCGAATTATACAATTATGAATTGAATAAGATGGCTGAGTAAAAAGAAAACGCTATATGTCAAAGTTTCATATATATTCCACCTTTTTCCGGTATGCTCTCTTTGTCTCGTGCTCTCTTTTTATTCCCCTTATACGCCCCTCGAGCATCCGGCTTTCACGTTCAAATAAAAAAACGAGAAGCTCCGGATGCAGCAACGATGATAAGAGTAAATCGACACAAGAAAGCTGAATTTCACCGTTCGTGCATTTTACAAGGAAAGTGCCATATCGGCGAACCAATTTTTCCTTGCAAAATTGACCTGTGTGTTAATTTACACTTTATATCGCAGTTTAATTAATAATTCATTAAAAAAGTCGACTAAAAGAATTATATAGTTCCAAAATTATTTTGAGCTATAATAAGATTAGAAACAAAACTATTTTATGTGAAAACATCAAGTAAATATGAGTAAGTATGAGAAGAGCTACTTATACGGTCAAAGTTAAATGTTAAGCATGTATTAATGCATGTATATTTAATTCATGTTATTTTCAACTATAGACAAAAAGTCTATTCTTATAGATTTTCGGTTATTGTCTATTGAAAAACAATGTCGCCAGATAATTTTCATCAGGGCATTTAAAGTAGATAGTTTAAGTTTAATGTGCATAAAATATTTTTTTATACGATATTTAAATTTTTTTTATGAAAGAAATTAATGTGATATCGAAATTCTAATTGGAAGTCATGAATGTATTGTTCTTTAAGATACAATTTTTTAATTTCAATACCTTACTATTAACCATGTTACAAAGGATTTAGAGCATCTTTCAAAAATGTTGAAAGAGGCTCTAAATCCTGAAAGTTATCTTAAAAGAAGAAAAGAGAGGAAAAGATGTGATACATCGAACTGCTGTTGAAACTACTACGAGAGCAACTGTCGATTAGTTTAACCAGAGATTGATGAAAGAGAACCTTAAATACAGAGTTTTGCCAAGATAATAACTTTCCTGCTTTTTACGATGAGGTCATAGGATATAACTATTTATAATTTATAGTTGACTATCGACATACATAATATAATTCGTCATGATATATTTAGCGAAATCAAACTTATACAATTTACTTATACAATTATACTTGACTTTATTATTAACACAATGTGTTAATAATAAAGTCAAGTAGGTAAAAAAAAAGTTTATAAACTTATGTTCAAAATGTTTGATCGAAAGTTACAAACATTCAAAGATTTACAAGCAGAATTGTTTTTATAACTTGTTAAAATTGCTTACTCACAATTAGAACAATCTTGATCTGTATATGGGTTTTATTAGTTATTATAATAAATGTTCGGAAATTTTGTTTTCTGTAAGATTGCAAACTTTTATTCGTGAAATTAATAACTTTCAAACATTTCTTTCGAATATTTCTGTAGAAATGGTAGTAAATGCTATTTGAATACATTTTCAAAACTGGTTTTTTATTTCTATCAGATTTCATAAATCAAGTGTTTTGTGATGATTCTATAAACAGAAATCAAGAGGCATTAAATCTGGTGACTTGGAAGGTTAAATAATTGATCCGCTCACGTTCGCAACTAAGAGAATTGTTGAAAAAATTTAAAGATGTTTTGTACATATTTCCAAAATGATAATAAAATTATGAAAAATCTACAGATTACTCTAAACACATTTAAAATAATACAAATTTAAAAATAATACGATAAATTTGGTGATGGTTTACTATCTGGATTATAAGTTATTTTAATAAATAAGTACTATTTTTTTAATCTGTGCTCTAACAAAAATGTATGGAAATATATTATAAAATGAATGATAAAAAATCTCAACTTTTTAATATAAGTTCATGTCATTCTTATATACTGAATATTAATTTTTAGATTTGACTCTTCAACATAAAGTTTGAATATTCAACAAGATACTACAATAGACGAATTTCTGACTTCACTGAAAACAACTAATCTCTTTGAATCAAATGACTGTATGTATTCACTGAAGAAGATCCAAATAAGAGGATCGAAATGTCTGATTTAATTTTAATAATAAAGAAAATATATACACGAACACCTATGATATATGTATATCATCGACATAAGCGGGAAACTTGATATCTTAGCAAAATTCTGTATTTAAATCTGTATTTAAATCTTTCATAATAAGTAAGACATCAAAATAAAAAGAATGCATTACATAAGAGATAAACAATACATTCATAATTTCTGATTATAATTTCAAGATTACCTAACCTTTTTTTAAGAAAATTTCAAATATCACAAAAAAACTATTTTGGTATATTAAATCTCAATTATTTTGGAAACTTGGCGCGTTGGTAAAATTTAGCTTACGGCATCTAAAAATCTAAAAAAAAATCAGAGAAATATCTTGTCTGATTCAAAATAAATTTTAAAAATATTTTTTTATAAACTAATATTTGAGTTGACAAAATTTGACTTACGATATTGTTTTAATATTCATAAATGTTTAAGTATATTCAAAAATGTACAAATATACAATATAAATGTAAATAAATAACTAAAAAATATTTTTTGTAAATTAATATTTACAAAAAAACCACAGTTGCCTGCGGTGGAAGAGAATTAAAATAAAAATGTATGATTCATGAACAAAATTAGCAAGATTTTCTGCCGTTTCGCAACACACAGCATGGTTTGGATTTTAATAGAATTTTAATGTGATCATGAATGTCAAGAACATATTGTATTATATGTTTCCCTCGTTTGTATTATCTCGCGCAAAATTTCTAAAACTTCTGCCTTATAAGGGCACAAAAGAGAAATAAAATTAAAACGCATGATGCCGTTGTGAAAAATGCTAAATTGTCTTGAATGAAGATTCTCACGTGATAACAAACCCCAATAAAACTCTAATAACTGTCGCGATATATAATGGAATTCACAATGAACACCAGCAAAAACCGACGTGACACTTTCTTGCAATTGCGATCGTAATTAAGGACAATGCACAAAAATTAAGATCAAGAAAACAGGCAGAAAACAGTTTACAAATGAGGACAATAATCATTTAGTGCACGACTGTTCTGAATAGAGTTGTACAGAGCGTTCTGCCACTTCCCTTTATGCGAATTCGTCATAATTTCACTCTTTTATTAAATTCTCTTTTAATTTTCACTTAATTTTCTATTAAACTAATTCCGTCGTTCCTCAAATCAACATCTTCTTTGAAGATAAAATACATTCGGAATTTATTACAAATCTTAAAAACAATTGTCAACTTTACTCTCAACTTTATTCTTGAAACTTAATTAAACAAAATATTGTATTTTTATCGCAAGCGATTATGAGATGAAAAAATTAAGAAACACCGAAATGCGGAAGAGAGAAATTTATTGATTTAATAAACATATAAATAGATACATAGAGAAGATAGAGACTTTGTAGTGTTTGTACATTTATCGCGAAAAATAAAAGTCTTAAGAAATCTCAGACTCAAATGTTTTTATTAAATTAAAATTCTATAAACTTGTATTAAAAGTAATCTTTTGAAATTTCGTTGTAAACTTTTTTTCTCATTGTCTTTAACGCACAATTTCAGCTTAAATAATATCAATCAAAGAAGATTATAAGTATACAAAGAACGGTGGATCGTTAATTTTTTAAGGGCGAGACTTATCGTACATTGTGATAACTCATGTTCAAGAGAAGTAGAGGGTGGAAAGATGTATCGATAAGTGGAATGAATGAAGTTTCATGAAGCGCTCGCTTCTTTTTACACTGAAGATGAAGAGGGAATAAATGGTAGGTATGTATTTTTTTCAGAGCATGACTTGCCATAATAAAAGTAAAAAACACTACAATGGTGAGAGATGATTATGCATTAAAACAAATGTATTTCGGAAATACAGCCATGAAAAGCGGCCACATTTTCGAATCGAGTTTCCAAGTCCGTTAACGAGTTAAAATCAAATCTGTAAATATAAATTTTCCGTCGAACTCGCTCGAATGTTTATTTTCATCAATAAAATATCAAATTTGAAATTAAATCAAAAGATTAAATTTGAAGTTAAAATCGAAGGATTAAAAGCTATAATTAAATGGAATTGTATGTTAATTGAAGCAATTGCGCAGAACCCGGAAACATCTTGTCGATAATTCTCGATTATTGCATCTATGTTGCGCACTGCAGCATAGATGCAATAACCCCAGACACAACATACATTAATATTATCGTATACCTCGTGTACACGAACTCTGCCTTCACACTATATTTAACTTCGAAGGCGAACGACGAATAAAAAACGGCCCAGTAATTCTTTCTCCGATTCGTTAAAGCGTTCGTTTATACGGTAACTGCGAGAATTATGCAACGCCATTTCACGCGGTTTCACGGCGAAAAGAATATCGATCCACGAAACCGTTCCGAGAAAATCCTAGAGACTACATTTTATGCGCGTAACAATACAAGCCAATAGCACTTTGTAGATGAATTTTTTAAGTCACAAATTTGAAAAATTGAAGATTTTTTTATCGACGAGAAAACGCTGTTAATAAAAAGACGACAATTATTAATTTATCTATATTTTTATGCAACATAAATGTGTATTATATATAGATAATATTTTTATCATATTATATGTATATTAGATAAAATCGATAAATGTATTCGCAACATGGAGACAGACAAACTTCGCGATAGTAACGCCAAAGTAAGTCTCTAAGGGTAATCGACCTCGAAATCGAATTGCCAGAGAGCATTCGCCGGCATATTTAGATACTAACCTACGACTGCGCGTTTATTTTTCTTCGGCGTATTACGTGACTTGGAGTTTCGTTGATCACATAATCGACGCTCGGCAGTAGATGCTATTAATCATTCAACTTACTACCGAATTTCTCCAACAAGTAACTAAAGAGCGGCTAAAAATAGGACTACAAGACTACCATAAAGATAACATGGATGTACAATAATTCAAATGTAGTTAAAAAATGTTAGAAATTTTTGATAATAAATTTGTAGAAAAAACATTGCTTTCACAATTTCTAAAAACAGAATATTTAAAAATTCATATAAAAATTCTCTATACCTATTTTTTAATTGTCGCTCGTTGGGCGACAACAGAAAAATTTATAGATAATTAAACTCATAAAAGAATAAAAACCCGGATTAAAATAATTCACATTGTACATGTGATGTATAGAATTTACAATGCATATAACATGCATACCAAGTTAAATATTTATACAATTATTATAAATTAAATCCTTGTTGATATGTTGTATTATTGACTTATCTCAAAATCTCTGTTATCTTATATTGAAAAAAATATGTTATATTATGTGCATGATAAGTATATTTAAGGATGTATTTAAAAAAAAAATTAAAAAATATGAAAAAATTACAATTTTTTAAATGTTATATTTGAAAATAGTACAAAAAGTTTGGCGACGATTTAGAATTTGGATCAAAAATTGTTTCAATAAAAAATAAATATATTTTTAGAAATAATTAAGATAAAATTAAAAAAATTTTATCTAAACTGCATTATTAAATATAAATGTTGGTCCTGTTAAACTATTCTATGAATATATAACATTCATTTTTACACGCGGAAAGTTTAAATTTCCAACTCTAGTCACCTTGCAGAGACTATGTGCCTGATCCTTAAGAAATATATGATATTCTTTCATGATATCGTTTCCTTACATTAAAAGAGACATAAAAAAATGAGATTTTTCATAAAAAATTCGTCATAATTCAAAAAGGGTGTTTTTTTAAGGATGGTTTTTGTGAAGTGAAAATAACAAAGATATTTGATCAACACTAAAAATATATATAATATATTCCTTTTGTTAATATGATTTAATTATATAGTTAATAATCTTTTATCAATTTAAAAAATAGTTCTTTCCTGAAAAATTTAATTTTTTGTGTTGTGTCACTTTTGAAATAAGGAAATAATGTGTATTATACAATATATAGTTTCAGATATTCTATATTCCATATAAATGTAGAGGAAAACATATTATATAAGGAAAGAGAAAAATTCTTACTATTATCATCGCACATTTAACACTAATTGCTGTCTTAATTTGCGTATTATGTTGAACGTAATTCTCATTATTTAATTAAATAAGACTGCGTACAAGCATCATATTTAACGTTAAATCTGACACTAAATGGCAGGAAGATAAGCGGGGGTAAACTTGCAATTTGTCGAATGCAATTTGCTCAAGGAAACTAAGATTTGAAAATGGCTAATGAGAGCAATAAATACAATCCAATGGAAAAGTTTGCCTGCGCGAAAGTCACATGTCGACTCAAGAAGCAATTCTCAAAAGTAAAACTTTGCAATAAAAGTGGAAATTAGAATGCTTTCTAATTATTAGGTTGAAAAGCTTCTTAATTAGCAAAAAATACAATACATAATCAGACTTTTAAAATCGCAAACCTAACAACAATGACATTAATAATAACGTCAAAAAGTAAAGTTAACATTATTTTGATGATATACTTGTGTATCCATATTTCTACCAATCTGGATTAACTTTAAATTTCAATCTTACTGTCAGTATATAAGTCATTTTTTTTTATCTTTTTCCAGTTCTAAGAATTACAAAAACATAAAGAAATCGAAATAAATTAAATCGAGATTAAAGTTAATCTACATTGAAAGATACGAGCAATAATAGGAGAAAAATATTGATTATCACGAAATAAAAGAAAGTACTCGAAAGTAATCAGTCAAAACACGAGATCAGTCAAGCGATTTTAACATTTTAAAAAATATCATCGAGCAGACGCTGTTATTGACGATTAGAAAGTTCAGGGCAATTGGTAAGTTTTCTAGAGCTTGGTAAACCGCCCGTTCCATCTTTCAAAGTACACAACATTAGGGAAAGAAAGCGGCGCGAAGGGGGTGAAAGTCGCGCGTGGTAGCGCGCGCGAACGGCGTTCGTTGAACCCTCTTACCTTAACATCCCCTCGCGCCGGGGCGACGGCAGCACGCAGCCAGCACGTACGTCCCCGCGCCGCGTTGCATCGCCGCCCTTCCTTCCTTCCGACCCCCGCAGACGCCGTAGCGATGCGATGAGATACCCTCCTCACCCGCAGTTAACCCGGTCCGGGGTATTCAAGGCGCACACGGGACGCGAGGCGAGTCGTCGCGCGATAACATAACTCCACGCGAGAGAGGGTTTACACTCCTCCGCGATCGCGGCGTCACACGGATGTCGCGCACGCGAACGTGATCGGCGGCGGCCACCCCCCGGCGTGTGGAATTGTGTGGATGCCGGCGTTTTGAAAAAACGTGGACGGAAGGGCGGGGGCGGGGAGGGGGAGAGGGAGTGCGCGG
>NW_017259240.1:922533-923714 GCF_001594045.1 Atta colombica | reverse complement strand
TATTTTTTTTTTTTTTTTTTTTTTTTTAGTCATTTAAAATGCTGCATCGACATCAATATTATTATATTGTTTGTCACTTTAATTAAGTAATATTGCGTACTCCGATTTCAGTTTCGAACTGTGTTTCAAGAGCAACGGATAATTAGCGCGCAGTTTACATGAAAATTATGAAATTCACACAAAAACATTATTAGGCATTCGCTTCAATCAAATAAAGCCTTCATTTTTTCCCTTATTTGTGTTATTTAAGTAACAAGATTAATTAAAAAGCCGATATTTTAATTTCAAACTTTAAATGCCAATAAAAGCTAATAAAATGTAAAATGAATTTCATGTTTAAAATATCCTAGAATATTTTAAACTAATCTATATATCACATGTTTCTAAAGAATAGATAAAATTTTTAACACGCGATCGACAATGTTTCGGTTGTTAAATCATTGATAGACTTAATTCACTTAACATAGTTTGATTTAGTGATTGATTAGCCTGATTATAACGTAGATTTTATCGCGAAAGCTTATTGGTTAGAAAAAATAGACGCAACGAGAATATCGCGCACGAAGATATCGATCCTTGCTCCGAACCACCTTTGCAGTCACTTTACTTCATGATTAATCTAGCAATTGCTATCCTTAATTTAAGAACTGGAGTCTGTAATAATATTATTCCTTACGTTCGTCGCATGGATCGATCGAAAGTATTATTGCCATATTGATTTCAACAAATAGTCGGAATATAGAACGTTGGAAAAAGGAAGATATTGATCCCGATATGCGTCTCATGACTTCAATTCTCATTTCCAATCAATCTTTTAATAGATACACTAATCAATGTATTTTGTTTACCAAAATAGATTAATTCAGAAAGAATTAACGATATTACTCCAAAATTGCGTTACGCGTTAAATTGTTAACCATTTATCGTTCACATTTGTCAAAAAAATTCCTATATAAAAGAGAGCTTTTAAAAGCTGTTAATGTAATTTCGCAAAATTACAGTGGTCGTTTCGAAATAACTGTATTTCATCAACGTTTTGCAATGGATGTACCTATCTTTTTTTTTTATCGAGACAATATAATTTCACAAAATTAATACGCGTAAGTTGAGTAATTACAAGCGCATGCGAGGCCGCTATAAACCCGCGTGCACGCCGAATACGATTATACCATAAATAATAT
>NW_017259240.1:907912-922433 GCF_001594045.1 Atta colombica | reverse complement strand
CCCAATAAGATTATAACATAAAAAATATCTCCCACGGGGCACTGCACTATCATATATATATATATATATATATATATATATATAGTGTAACAGAAGATTTCCCAGCGGAATTCCTCCGCTCTGGAAAGATGGAATCAGCCGCAAACATTCGCATTATAACACGTTTTGCTCGTCCTTCTACAAACGAATCAACTTATCGCCACCACGGATTAATCCCTCCCAAACAACAATTTTTGCAATGCTTTCTCACCCTCTTGAAATTGCTCGTAATATCGCCATAATTCTTCTGACGTTCTTTATTAACTTGCTATATAGGCCTGAGTGGGACAATTTTCGATATAATCGTTACGATAAGCAGCCGAACCCATTCTTAACCGAATTATAAACGGCATATCGCCTTTAACTCATATCTGTAACTACAAAAGTGTTGCAATGGAAATGAGAGAAGTTGCTACTCATAAAAAAATTTATTAATTATGTACTTCTCAAAATATACGACATCTCCATTGAAGATCTAGCATAAAAATAATTTAAAACTACTAAAATAAATATGTCAGAAAAAAGAAAGAAAATATCATTTGATTACTATATTCTATTCTCGTTGAAACGGAAATGGAAACCATCTACATGCTTTTATAACAATTGATTGTAGTAGGTTAAATAATTTTTTACATCACGCATACTCATAGAATTTTTCTTTTTGTATCACCTCTTCAATCGAGACAATTTTTAAATTTTTGATAAATTAAAATCAATCCTATACATAAAAGAGTTTCGATTAAAATACTTTTCATTAACGATAAAATAAATAAATTGCACAATAAAACAATATTGATTATTATTTACGATTAGAAATAGTTTACGATTAAAAATAATAAATGATAGATATTATTACTTTTGTACTTCAACAATTTCTGAGATCGTTGAAAAAATGCGTTAATTGCTTATGAGACTTTTTCAATTTTTATGACAGCTTTTCACGTGTCAGTTTTTTTGTCGCAAAACTTCTACGTCAGCAGACAAATTCGTCGACGCAGATTCTCGTGAAGCAAGAGTTGTTACATTTTTACAAGTTGACACATCCTCGTGTAAATTTAACGCGTACGTATAAATTTAACGAACACTTTTATTATAATATCTTCATGACTATCTATCTAGGTCTACTAAGAGGGTTACCTTGTTATTATATTCATAAAAGTTTAGGTTTATCTGTATAAAAAAAAATAAGATCATCAATTGTATCTCTTTATATATGGATTCTGCATATAGAAGTAGATAGATTTATATCATCAATAAAGAATTAAGGAAGGAAAAGTTATGGAAGGATTGAGTAATGGAAGAATATTTTACGAGATATTTTATATTTTACGTCACTATATGCTGGAATAAAATAGCTTGTAAAATATGTACTTACTATTCGATCACCTTTCTCTAACATTTATCGGCAAAAGATCTGTTAAAAGGTCTGAATTTATATAAAAAAGCTTTATTCTACAGAAAAAAATTAACCTTCTTAAAATTTTTCCACGAAGTGGAAAAATTGTGCGAGGAAGATTCCTATTAGTTCTAATAAGATTTATTTCTTCGAAACAAACAGTTTCTTTTCAAACGCAATAAAAGCATCTGAGATAATTAAAATAAAAAGGTAAAAAAATCTAATTAATTACGAAGAGTCCTGTATTCGATCAAAGCAGCATCTTGTTGTTAGTGTTTGAATATATTTAGTGTGTGAATTTATACAATCTGATTATTCATACTAGAAATATTTATACTAGAAATATTTAAGCACTAAGATCCTACTTTGGCCAAATATAGGACTTTTCGTATTTAATTAGATTTATTCATCGGTTTGAATTCGTATTAAAAAGGTAAAAAAATCTAGAAAAGGTCTTTTATACTTGCCATATCATATCCTTTTTTCACGAACAATACAGCGTATTGACGTGTTTGACTAATCGCCAACTTAGTAGCCCATCGAGTTTATAAAATAGGCCACTGGACAGCTCGGAGTGGCCACCCCTGCAAACGATATCGCGATATCGCGCGCTTCTAACGACCACCTCTCCTCGTCGTCGACGTCGTCGTCGACGCGTCATCACGAATGTCGCCGCTGCCGTATGCGCGCGCGATTTGCCAGGTTGTCATGACGACGTAAACTCAAAAATACAAGCTTGACGGAATAGATTATTGCACGTTACGTAGTTGGAGTCGTAGCTAAAGTCATACCTAAAGGCATACGGACAACGCGTTGCCGGATGGAATCGACGTGAACTATCTCTGCGATATTCTCTCTTTAACACTAAAGTTCCAATAATTAATTATAGTTTAATCTGGCTTTACATTTGTTATAAAGGAACATTTTAATTTTCAAAATACTTTAATTTTCCTTTTATGTCTATATTGAAAAAAAATTTGCAACTATATTGCACGGTAAAATTGTTATAATTCATACCTCGATTTTTATAGCCATCATTGCTAATGTTATAATAATAATGATTATTTGTTTACAATATAATCTTATATATAAAAAATATATAGTTAAACCCAAAAATAATTATATTAATAAAAACAAAATAGAAGAAGACTATAATATTATTATTTTCGCAGGCAATTTGTATATAAGAACTACAAATATAATTATTATTATTGACATTAAAACATATTTATAACAACTATAAAAACAGAGTTTCTAATCATAATTATTGTATCATTCAATAATAGTCACAAATATCAAATATTTTTCTCTCACAGTTAGTACTTATAAATTATTATATACTGTTCTAATAAAATAAGTAGTATATATATATCACAAATAATTAGCAAAAAAATTGTTTAATTTCAATTCAATCTCTTAAGAGGATGAGATAAAATAATTTTTTAATTTTCATAATTTTCCCATTTTTTAAAAATATAACTAAAAGATTTTAGGCACTTTTACCAAAAAATCGCTCCCAAATTAATAAAAGGAAATACTTAAACAAATTTTATTTTGTTTCATATCTATAAACGATAATTATAATTGCAAATATATAGAGTCATCAAAGTTACAATAAAGTTCCGATATAAATTTGTAGCTTCAACTTCAAATATATATAATCTTACTTTTCGCTATTTTCACGAATGCTAAAGAAAATTCGACACATCTTCGTAATTACAAGACAAGTGAGGAAACCTAACGACGTGGCCATCATTGGTCGAAAAAAGCAAACTCAGTGAGCCGAGAACATGAAAACTTTCGACAGTTCTTAGAAAGATATACGAATGCGAGAAACTGCAAGAAGAAAAATGAAAAAATGCCGCTTTTTTTCTTCAGATGAACCGGAAAATTCTTCCTCGAGAAAAGTACGAATTAAATTGTTATAAAAAAATGCAGAATCGCCAAGAGAACACACTCCGTCAGCTGCAGGCATTTCGAGAAATATATTAAAATCGATTTTGCTTTAGGAAAAATTTTTAAAGTTCACAAAGTGATTTCTAATGCACGCCTATTAATCATGGAGTTATTTGACTCATATAAACTATGTATTGCAGTTATTATTAAAACATTTTTGTAATTATTTGTTTTAAAAATATATAAAATGATTTCAGATATAAAAATAAAGTTTTGATCATGTAATTTTTTTTTAAATAATTTTTCTTTATTACTGTTTTTATCTTGCATTTTTATTTATAATAAAAGTGTAAAAAAAGATATTTAATTTTATAAAAAGATATTTGCTTTTATTTTATTTGTTGTACAATTTTTTCTGCTATATTACATACGTTGATATCTCAGATGAAGATCTTGATTTTATTGTGAGATTATGTTATCGCTAACACATCCCTATTTCCGACGTTAAACCTTCGACGGATATCGGTTCTCTTTTGAATGTAATAAATTAGCAGGTGTAAACTTAAGTCAGACTTGCGAGGTGACGGTAAGTCACGCATGTATACCGGCGGTTTGATGTTATCGTGTTACATTTCATAAGACTGGATCATATCATGTGTATATTTACTAGCAACTAGCATGCTAACTAGACCGCTGCTAAAAAGCGTTACAATTAAGATGATTTAACAAGTTTTTCAGACTACAATGTGAAAAATACAGAATAACGTCGTTATCTTCATTTAATAGAAGTTTTATCAAAATTCTTTGATTAATTTCATGTAGACTTTTCCGTTAACGGATTTTGATCAAACATCATTTATTCTTTTATTTTCTTCGAGACTTTTTCGTGTCGATATACATCAAAGCCTTCAAATTAATCTTATCAAAGCTAATTTAACTTCTTTAATTAAGACGTTTACTAAAAAAATTATTATTAATTGGAATTAAGAATTCAAGAACTAACACATACTCGGAATAAAAATGGAAGAATCCTAATCTAAACTTTAAAAAATTAATACGTAGAAAATAACTTGCATTTAAAATCCAAGAATATCACTAGAGAATTATCTACAACTTCAAATATTAATTTGAATAAAAAAATTTATTTTTGTATTCAAAAATTAATTTTTCTAGAATAAAAATTTGATGATAACGAGATTTATTATTAACTTTTTTTAATATTACATATCCTAATTGAATATGTAACATATCACGGTAGTTTTATTAGAGATAATAAAATACAATACAGTATATTAAATTTAACATTACATTCATCATTTCACTAGAGAGCATTATTAATCTCTAACAACGATATATATTATAGTGACATATATATATATATATATATATAAGAGAAATTTTTAAGTTTCTAAAAGATTTTAAGAGATAATTTCTCACATAAATTTAGGACAAAAAACTTATGTAATCATATTCAAAATGGCTTACACTTAGTTTCAAAGATACAGAATATCATCAAAGTTGAAAAAAATCCCTTTTCTTCAACAATTTTGTTTTTTCTATAAATGAAAAAAAAAACAATTCGAGTAATTTTGATAAAGTTTTGTATATGTTTATCATTAATAAACCCAAATGGTTTTCGGAAAAAACGATATTTTTTTCTTTAACTTTGACAACACGCACACACACCTATGACACTTTTAAAACTAAGCCATTATAAATATATTGTCATACTTAGCTTTCATTTTGAATTAAGCAATCGCCTCTTAAAATCTTTTAGAATATTTAAACACCAATCTAAATATTAAAAATTACGCGTGTTTTTAATATAAATTGGGCCAATTGTGATAGTATATGTATCTGCAATCTGATAAGACCATAAGACTTTCTTCCTCTCGATGAAATGGTGCTAGTTTTTTGTACCGAATCGTATAGTAGTCCAAGTAACAAAACATTATATGAACATTATATGAACCAAGCTGTAGGCATCGAGTTGGGTCAGTGCCCCGGTTGTGATATCGAGATACGAGCGCGGATAGGACACGCGAGGCACTAAGGGTGAATTTGCTTCGGGCACGCTGCAATCCAGACCGTGCATACCGAGCTACATATATCCGTTCGCGTGATTCTGCAGTCCGTAATAAGTGAATTCGTGTTTCTATTCGTACACCCCAAACCCTCCGTTCCTTTTCCCAAAAGCTCGGCGAATTCTCCCGACGGGAGCGCATTCGAGTACACCGACGGTAGTGCTAATTAACTATACAAAAGCCCTTTGAGCTGTTTTGAAATTGTTATTTCGAAAACAATTGTAGTTGTTATTTATAAGAGCTATATCCAGAGATTAACATGCAGAGATTTGCCGCTTTTTGTTTTAGATAAAATATGATTTAAAATTGAATTTCATTAATATTTTAATATAGCCTTGGCCATAAGTTTAAAGCATCCCCACAAATTGACGCCTCAAACATAAATATTTTATATCTAACAAAAAATAAATTAAAAAACAATTTTATTATAAAATAATATTTATTTTTATAATAATTTTAATAATAATTTTGTTAATCCTTCTTTGGCTTTTATTATCGGTTTTTCCAAAAAAATACAATAAATTGAGGATGCTTTATACTTATAGCTCTATTTGCATACAAGATATTTTATGCAAATAAAAGAAAGAGCAGAAATCTTAATTCAGATTTATATCAGAAATGTGTACTTTGTGTCCTAATAGGGTATTATTTATTATCCGAAATAATTTATTTAAAAGGATCCACAGGATAACTCTCAATAATAATTAGTTAAATTAAATGCTGGTTTGTAATTATTTATCACGCTGGTATGTATGTGTATATATAGTTATCTTCATTATCCTATTACAATTATACATTACAGATGATACTCTACATTTATAAACATCCGAAATCCAATAGCTTGATCAATTATTTATCGTACGATAATTTTAATTATATTAATTACCATAAAAGGGAAATAATAAAATATATAAACATTTTCAAAAGAGATTATCTTAATTTAGCATGGAATCATAAATCATCAATTCTAGGATATGTGATTTTGATCTCATCGTGATTATATTAAAATGAATACTATATTTGTTTAATACGCATCGATACGCATCGACAGCGTTTGACTCTTTATTGCCCATTTATTCATTCGTTTTGTAAGGTTTTTAAAATAAATTAATTACATAAACGATGCTAGTATCAGTTAAAGGATCTTTAAGCATATATATTAGTTTAGCACAATAAATTATAATATAAGAAAATTACAGTATTTAATTTATAACAAAAGGTAACGGTAAAGGTTTTACAATTATAATGTAATGACGATAATCATTTTATATTTTTATTATTAATCTACTAATTTCTTCTCTCTTGATTTTTTAATCAATAAAATGTGTTAAACATAAAAGATAAAAAATAAATAATTCTATTACAATTTAAATAAACGAAAAATAAACAAACTAAAGATCTAAAAACAAAAATTCACCTGAAATTCTATAGTGTTTCTTGGTGAATATGAAAGATAAAAATAACATTTACAATGCTAGGAAATATCAAGAAAAATTGTTGATAACAATAAAGTACATACTGCATACATGACATTATGTTTATTCTCTTTATTTCTGTATGTTTAGACTTGTATATATTCCAACACGTGTGTGCGTGCGTGTGTGTGTGTGTGTGTGTGTGTGTGTGTGTGTGTGTGTGTGTGTGTGCGTGCGCGCGCGCGCGCGCGCGTGTGTGTGTGTGTGTGTGTGTGTGTGTGTGATCTACATACAGATTTCTTTTTACAGATTTTTTACACATAACAATCATTTTTAACAAACAAATATTAAAATTTGTTTAAATCATTCTTTGTCAGAACTCATTTTGTTTGATCTTGTACAATATATTCTTTCAGTATAAAATATTTTTTTAATAAAAAGAAAAAGTATTAAAAACCATTTCTATTATTCTATCATATATTTCTATATATATATTCAGATAAATTTAAATTATTATCTATAATATATATAGATGCATTATTTTATTTTTTTTGAATGTGTTTTACATATAGGTTTACGTATAAATATACAACATTTTTATAACTAAATAACCTTCTTTTAATCAATTTATGTCTTGTAAGTTAATAACTCTAATTGTCAGTGTCAAAAGTACTTGTACTTATTTATATATTTATATTTCTGTCTAAAACTTATCGTGCAAGTGAAACGTTTCCATTTCTTCATCGTCTCGTTGAGACAAAAAAACAAACAGAAGAAACGTTATAATTAGCAGTCATTATTGTGAGAAAAGTTTCCGGCATCAAAAATGTCATTTTTCTCCTTCATATATGAAGAAACATGAAGTAACTTTTTGGATTTTGGCTTGGAGGAAAGTTTGACCATTTTCATACTTTCTTTAACTTTTATTATTTTTATATTATATATATTTAATCCTACATCCAATTTTAAATTTAATTCAAAATAAATTTGTATTATACACATACATATATCCATTTTTTTTAACTTCAAGAACGAAAGTATAAAAATACATCAAAGAAGAAGAATATTCTTTCAATAATCATAACATATAATAGCGTAGCTATATTTAGACTCAAAAAGATTGAATCGCATGTGTCACTGCTACTAAATTCCAGAGAACAATTATTGTTCGGACAGCCACAAACATTGATATAGGTCATGATCAATTAGAATTGATTGACATCACATAAATATAAATAGTCGGAGCGTAAAAGGCGTTTCGTGTCGACTAAAAATATAGTCAGATTTTAGCGCGATTGATGCGATGTTAAACAGCTATTTAGGCCGGATAAAACAAATTACGATAGAAGGTTGTACGATAGAGAGCTACGATCGATCTCTATTACGTCACATCACTCATTCAACCACTAATCAAATAACTTCATGCAAGAGAGAAGCAAGAGCGTTATATTTAATTTTTCATGAGCATAAAAAATTAATAGGAATCAACCTGGGACGGCAGGTAAAGAAATAGTACACATTTCACGTTCGAATGTAATGAAAGACGAAAGCTGTTGGAAAATCACATTGAACAGAATATAGGAGATGTCGTGCGTTTGATTCTCGCGCACTTCTTCCGACTTTCCGTTACTATATTAACGTTCTGCTTTTCTTTTTTTTTTTTAAAACGGTGCAAATTTATCTAATTAATTTTTTATTTAATAAAAATAATAATAATTTAATGATAAATAAAATAGATTATAATATTATATACATCTAACTGATTTTTAATTATTAAATATTATTTAATATTAAATATTATTTATTATTTTTAAAATCTTAATTATTATTTAATATCTTTAAAATCTTAATGTGTTATTAAATACCATATTTTTTAAACTCTCTTTGATTTGCAATTTTAATAATTTTCGGAAATAATTGTGTAAAAATTTGCCTTTAATAATATGTTAGAGTATATACATTTCTACATAAGAATAAGCCGATAAGCTCTACTCATTATAGAGAAACCTAAATTTCTCGAAGGAACTTTTATCTGCGGATACATTAGCCAAATTAAAAAATCAATTTTTTATGGATTTTGTCTATATTTTTTCTGCGTATCTATCACAAGAACAAAATGTTTTATTTTCTTTAATATTTTTGGGTCCAAAACACATTAATGCATTCAGTTTTATTGAAAAATATCAAAAAAGGCTTATTATATTTTATTTTGTAAAATGTGATTGCGTGAGATATTTCTATTCTAATTAAATATTGAGAGAGAGAGAGAGAGAGAGAGAGAGAGAGAGAGAGAAATTTACGTTTAATTAAGATAAAAAAACATGTTTATTACGCTAATTAATAGCGCGTATAGTAATTAATTTGTAAATGTATGTACAAATTTTCAAAATATCTCGACTGACTACGGTTCTCTGATTTTATTGTTCGGATTCGCCGGTAATCGCGAGCATATTTCGATAATTAACAACTTATAGGCTATGTGCTGACTCGGGGCTAGGGTTGGTTTTTGAGGATTGGGGATAAAGTAATAATCGGGAAGTGAGCAACTAATTAGCAACAAATTAGCACAAAAAGAATATGCCGTATTTTTTAATTTTTTTTTTTATTTTTTTTGAGTGGCTGTACTAATTTTATTCTTATACTAGCACAGCTATTGTTTTTTGGAATTGGCTGGAGCAATAAAGTCGGGAATAGAGCAACAAATTAGCAACAAAAAAAGCACAAAACTTCTATGCACCTTTTATTCGATTCTACTGAAGTGGCTGTGTCAGCTTAATAGACGTTATTAATGAATATGTGTAATATAATCCCCAAAACGCATTTCTTCCGCATAGTTGTTTATGCTTCTCGCTTGCAATAATTACCATATAAATTATTGCTAGCGATAGACATAAATAACTATGCATAAGAAATGCGTTTTAAGGACTATTACATATACATATTCATTAATACGTTTTAGGGATGATTATATACATAAATTTATATTGTAAGAAATCGATTAGAATAAAGTTTCTATTCGAACATTGAAAATAATACGACCCCTCAATAGGGGTCGAAACATATGTTATTATTTATTTTCACAGAAATATATACATTTAGAATAAACATCCAGCTTGGCTCGTAGCTCCTTCCAATTCAATTTATTATTTATTGGTTTAGTTAAATTAACGAGATATTGAACAGTGATGACTTATAGGAAGGATTAAAGTTAACTTAAATTGAGTGTAATGCGATATTAAAATTTAACAGTGTATGCAGTAAATTCCGCAATTCAGAATTAAGTTTATCCTAATCACAACTTATTCATTTTAAGGCAACGGATGTATGTTATATATACATTTATCAGTTAATTCTTATTGAATTGATTCATATATATGCATTTAAATATATGTATGGTATATTAATAAAATTATTACACATCCGTTGCCTCAATAAAAACATTAATTCATCACTCACCAACCGATGCGCAACAGTGGAGTTAAATCTGCGACGTCGCTACGATGATTCTGTAATAAATAAATTAAAGTTCAAATTAAAACGGAGTAAAGAAATAATCATTTAACTTTAAAAAATAATTGCTATACGAACGCATGTAATTTGCTAAAAAATAATCATGCAATTTTGGAAATATAATTTTTGTAAGCATTGAATTTTTTGTATCCATTATTTAATTAGATATAAAACAATTATATAATATGCTCTAAAATAATTATATATTTTTTCTAAAATAATTACCTATATGTTTTCTAAAGAAGATCTTAGCAAAAATAAATTTGTTAAAAATTTTAAAGTAATTTAAATAATAAAATTTTTTCTTCTTCAGAGAACATGTATAATTATCTTAAAAAATATATATAATTATTATTTTATCTAAATTTTGAGTAACTTTTCTTTTATCTAAATTAGATAAAAGGAGAGTTACTTAAAAATTACAGAGTTACTTACAAATTTTATACAAATTTATTTTTACTAAGAAACAATTTTAAGAAACAAATACATAATTGTTTTAGAGAATATATACAATTACTTTAGAGAATATATAATTATTTTATAGAATTATTTGATAGAATATAAAATTATTTAAATCATTCTATTTAATAATGATTTAAAAATATTCATTTTTAAATCAATGTCAAATTAAATGATTTAAAAACAAGTAAGAAGGTTAATTTTACACACATAAAACACAAATAAAAAATAATATTTACCGCAAGATTGCTCCACCGGTGCCTGATGTCTCTTCCAGACCTCCTCCTCCTCTCAGAATATGATTAACATCTCGCACAGGACACTCGCGTAAAACACTCGCGAATAATAAAATATAATATCGCGCGCGGACTATAACTTGAGTCCGATAACTTGAACGGCACTCCCGAAACGCACGACGCGACGAACCGGCTGCGGTTCGTTCAATTTTAAATCGGCGGGGAGGGCGGCGTTAGCTTTCTCGTTTGGATTTTTACACAAAGAGAACGATTTTACTCAATATCTAAAAATTTATCTAGCTATATATTCAGACATATCCGAAAATTTTTAAATGCTCGAGAAAAACCATTCTTTTCGTGTAAATATCCTCTGAGTTCTCTCGTCACGTCAAGGTATACCCGTGAGAGGGAAGATAATCTGAAAAATGTAATACATATAGCTATTATCTACATTATGCAATCGGTTAACTTTTAGAAACGAATGTCATGTCTGCAATTCGTTATCATTGCGAAATAAAATCAGAGCAGATAAAAATCTTTTATTTTTAAGGATGAATCTTTTATTTAGACATAAATGTTTAGAATCTAGAATGAAATAAGCTACAGATTAATAAAAAAGAAAAATGTTTCTTTTATTACTGATAAATAATTATATTAATTTTCCTAAACGGATCTCTGTGTAGGATCGAAAGGTGCTCGAAAAAGTTTATTAATTATTAAACCATATTCATTGTAAAAGCAGGAATTGCGATTCTTTTGTAATATTCATATTAACATCGCTTTTTTTTATGACTCGTGTGTAATACCCTTCGTATAGACAAGTCGCGTGCCGCTCTTCTTTACATTTCTTTTGAAAAGTATAATCGCGAAAAATGCTAGATATAATACACAAGTTTTATTTCATGAATATTCACATAATACGATTGCTAGTATAATTAATTATTCATAAAGCTTCGTATTATATTAGGTGTGGAAAAAGTTCGTGGCGTTTTTCCCGTTACATCTAACGGGAAAAACGCCACGAATTTTTTTCTACACCTAATATTTAGCATTTTTTGCGATTTTCAAAATAGAATGTAAAGAAGAGCGGCACGCAATATAACAGGCTACCTGCCTGTTCGAGCTTCGGTAAGACAATGACTGTACGGTAACTACGCATAAACATGACGCGCCACTCCGTGCCATCCCCACTTCAAGGTCGCGCGCCGCTCGTCTAACTGTCGAATTATGCGTATTAAAAAATTAATAAAATAATTTACTCGTTTTAATATTCTTCGATGAATATTACACGATGAATATTATACGATTTACGTTTTATTTTTTGAATTCATTACGCACATAACTCATCTAAATTTTAGGTCGGTATTCATATTCAGTGTCAGAACTTATATTCAAGATCGTTTTAAGTACAATTTTAAGAAGTCACGAATCAGAAATATTAGTGTCTTAAGACATTACTTAAGATTGTCTTGAAATAAGAACGGACTATGGATACCGTTCTTAGATATCTCTGTAAATGTATAACATGAATTTTATTTATACCCATTATTATATTTAGTCCAAAATGTTTTATAATTTAAAAAATTTGTTTGCAGTTACATAATGAATGTATATTATTCAGCTTTATTTGAATGTAAATCATCAAAGAGAGTAATAAAGATTGAGATATAACTCTTAGTACACACCTTAGTTTTGAGCAACGTTACTACTTGGGCATCCTTAACGTAATCAATTCGCGTTCGTGAATATTTAATTTTCGTAGATTAATGTGCGACGCCCGGAGCGATCGTACCACACGTGTGTCTCCCTCCGCGCTCGCCGAGCGAATGCCGAAGTGATGACGTAGTCAACTACTGAGCCACTCCCCCCTCGCTTTCGTCACATGTTTTTCGGCCGGGCGCCGTTTATTGCGTATGAAAAATATTAACGGTTTATTCAATTATACGCATTTTGATAAACGAATATTATTGTATATTTCTTTAATCTTATGTATAATGCCAATGATAACTCGGTAAAATAACTGATATTTATTTAAATCAATTAAAATTTATAAAATAGGTTCGGGAAATTTATTTAAAACATCTAAATGAAAAATAAATCAGTATTGAAGTTATTTAAAATAAAAAATTCTAAATAACTTTTTTATTTTTTTAACATAAAATATGTACTTTATCAGTTTTTCCGATTCCTATGATTTTATATTTTAAATAAGATTCAGAAACTCATTATATATTTATGATTTTAAATAAGTCGTAACAGCTATTTTACCGAGTCATGATTGGCATTATATAAGAACTTTTAAAACCCTAATAATTTACAGCAATAGCAGTTTCATAAATAAATTTTTTAGCTGAAAAAATTAAATAATGATTGACAAGATACTTGATACTTTTACCAAAGGTGCATTTAGCACAAATTGTTCCGCAATATTAACAAAATTTGCATGTATCTTTATATAAAGGATGTATAAAATATTATCAACCTTTAATTATTAATGAATCACTTAAAAGAATAATAAAAATTGAGACATAATGTTGGAATATCAAAAATGTTCCACGCACGCAAACACAAGTATTAATTACATTTACAAGAACCGCACAAATATTATAATATATTAGGTGTAATAAAAAAAAATCCATTATTTTTCCATTCAATTTCATGAAAAAATAATGGATTTCTTTTTACGCCTAATATGATTTAACAAGGACTAGAGATGCCACAAAGCAAAGCGCGAAATGTACGACAATATTCGTTTATCAAAATGCGTATAATTGAATAAACCGTTAATATTTTTCATACGCAATAAACGGCGCCCGGCCGAAAAACATGTGACGAAAGCGAGGGGGGAGTGACTCAGTAGTTGACTACGTCATCACTTCGGCATTCGCTCGGCGAGCGCGGAGGGAGACACACGTGTGGTACGATCGCTCCGGGCGTCGCACATTAATCTACGAAAATTAAATATTCACGAACGCGAATTGATTACGTTAAGGATGCCCAAGTAGTAACGTTGCTCAAAACTAAGGTGTGTACTAAGAGTTATATCTCAATCTTTATTACTCTCTTTGATGATTTACATTCAAATAAAGCTGAATAATATACATTCATTATGTAACTGCAAACAAATTTTTTAAATTATAAAACATTTTGGACTAAATATAATAATGGGTATAAATAAAATTCATGTTATACATTTACAGAGATATCTAAGAACGATATCCATAGTCCGTTCTTATTTCAAGACAGTCTTAAGTAATGTCTTAAGACACTAATATTTCTGATTCGTGACTTCTTAAAATTGTACTTAAAACGATCTTGAATATAAGTTTTGACACTGAATATGAATACCGACCTAAGATTTAGATGAGTTATGTGCGTAATGAATTCAAAAAATAAAACGTAAATCGTATAATATTCATCGTGTAATATTCATCGAAGAATATTAAAACGAGTAAATTATTTTATTAATTTTTTAATACGCATAAT
>NW_017259240.1:903306-906623 GCF_001594045.1 Atta colombica | reverse complement strand
TACTCAAAATTTAGATAAAATAATAATTATATATATTTTTTAAGATAATTATACATGTTCTCTGAAGAAGAAAAAATTTTATTATTTAAATTACTTTAAAATTTTTAACAAATTTATTTTTGCTAAGATCTTCTTTAGAAAACATATAGGTAATTATTTTAGAAAAAATATATAATTATTTTAGAGCATATTATATAATTGTTTTATATCTAATTAAATAATGGATACAAAAAATTCAATGCTTACAAAAATTATATTTCCAAAATTGCATGATTATTTTTTAGCAAATTACATGCGTTCGTATAGCAATTATTTTTTAAAGTTAAATGATTATTTCTTTACTCCGTTTTAATTTGAACTTTAATTTATTTATTACAGAATCATCGTAGCGACGTCGCAGATTTAACTCCACTGTTGCGCATCGGTTGGTGAGTGATGAATTAATGTTTTTATTGAGGCAACGGATGTGTAATAATTTTATTAATATACCATACATATATTTAAATGCATATATATGAATCAATTCAATAAGAATTAACTGATAAATGTATATATAACATACATCCGTTGCCTTAAAATGAATAAGTTGTGATTAGGATAAACTTAATTCTGAATTGCGGAATTTACTGCATACACTGTTAAATTTTAATATCGCATTACACTCAATTTAAGTTAACTTTAATCCTTCCTATAAGTCATCACTGTTCAATATCTCGTTAATTTAACTAAACCAATAAATAATAAATTGAATTGGAAGGAGCTACGAGCCAAGCTGGATGTTTATTCTAAATGTATATATTTCTGTGAAAATAAATAATAACATATGTTTCGACCCCTATTGAGGGGTCGTATTATTTTCAATGTTCGAATAGAAACTTTATTCTAATCGATTTCTTACAATATAAATTTATGTATATAATCATCCCTAAAACGTATTAATGAATATGTATATGTAATAGTCCTTAAAACGCATTTCTTATGCATAGTTATTTATGTCTATCGCTAGCAATAATTTATATGGTAATTATTGCAAGCGAGAAGCATAAACAACTATGCGGAAGAAATGCGTTTTGGGGATTATATTACACATATTCATTAATAACGTCTATTAAGCTGACACAGCCACTTCAGTAGAATCGAATAAAAGGTGCATAGAAGTTTTGTGCTTTTTTTGTTGCTAATTTGTTGCTCTATTCCCGACTTTATTGCTCCAGCCAATTCCAAAAAACAATAGCTGTGCTAGTATAAGAATAAAATTAGTACAGCCACTCAAAAAAAATAAAAAAAAAATTAAAAAATACGGCATATTCTTTTTGTGCTAATTTGTTGCTAATTAGTTGCTCATTTCCCGATATAATTACTTTATCCCCAATCCTCGAAAACCATCCCGAGTCAGCACACAATCTATAAGTTGTTAATTCTCGAAATATGCTCGCGATTCCCGGCGAATCTGATTTTGTGTGATTTTGACGCCTCGGTGCAATTCTGATTATTTATGGATAACTGTTTAACAGTATCATTTTTTTCAATATGTTTTTGCTTTATAACAAAAAGCAACAAAATCAGAGAACCGTAATCAGTCGAGATCTTTTAAGAATTAACAATTTATAGGTGTATATGCTGATTCTGGATGCCTAGGTGTGGTTTTCGAGGATTGGGGATGGAACAACAATATCAGAAAGCATGAGCAACTAATAATTAGCAACAAATTAGCACAAAAAGAATATGTCATATTTCTAAAATTTTTTTTTTTTTGAGTGACTGTACTAACTTTATTCTTATACTAGCACAGCTATTGTTTTTTTGGAATTGGCTAGAGCAACAAAGTCGGGAATAGAGTAACAAATTAGCAACAAAGAAGCACTAAATTTCTGTGCAACTTGTATTCGATTGTGCTAAAGTGGCTATGTCAGCTTAATAGACGTTAGGTAATTATAAAAACAATAAATTTTTAATATAATAATATTAATTAGTAGTATCAAGAACTAATCTCAAAAATGTTGTATATAATAAATATAATTCTTTTCTTGCAGCAGATTTGAAATTATTCACTTTTAGATTAATTTAGCTAAAATTCATCGCTAAACCGAATGGCATTCATGATATCACCGTATCGCGATTAATCTATTATCGATCGATGGCACATTAATTACTACAGGGCGTGTAGTGTGTAATGTTTTGCTCCACAATACGTAAATGTATTTAATTACATGTACATTGGTATTAAATATGTTATTTGTTATTTATATTTATATGGCAAAACAGGTAATTCATTATGAGTTAATACATAAGGCAAAATATATCTCGATGTGGAACATCTATCAGTCATGACAAAAATCGTCATGACAAAATATGCGGTGGGAATTATTAATTTCCATTTGTGCTCTAATTAAAGAATTATTTACATAATGTTTGAATTATAATATTTGAAATAACAAAGATTTTACGACTCAACAAATAAATCAATAGTATTTAATATAAAAATATTATAATAAAACAAAGTTGAAAGTTTTGGTATAAAATTTTTTTGTAAAAATCCTAATGTAAAATGTAAAATTTTAACATTATTACTAAATTAACATTATTACTAATTTATTGTAAAAAAGCTAGAATTGTGTTACTATTGTTAAAAAGACGTTTGTTTTTAACAATAGTCTTAAAGATCTTTAAAAAGATTTTATTTTTAATTGATAATGAAAAATATTATAATTTTAATATTATAAGTTTAATTTAAAAATTTTCTTTCTTTAAAATTCTATAAAAGTATAGTAAATATAATAGTGTTCAAAATTGCTTTCAATAATTTAAAATTATTTTTCAGTCAGTTTTATAATTTGATGCTCAATCTATATTTTATTTTGAATTATTAGGATGTTTTGGAATATAATTTTATAAACAATTAAAAATACTAAAACATTGGTCGCGATATATAACGTGCGTTGCATATTTGGCTGCAAATTTTCCTCGACAAGCATTCAACCGTGAATAAACAAACAATTATCCGTGCATATCTATATCATGAAGTCTCTACAGTGCAGTATATCCAATGAATATAAAAATCTAGTAATAACCAAGAGAGAGCTTTGATAACAATTATTATTTGCATAATAAATATTCTATTGTATAAAATATAGCATATTCATAAACATGGCATTTATTAAAATACATAATTTTATTGTGAAATCTAAAATAAAACTTGAAATTTTGAAATTTCATGTTTACAATAAATATGCAAAGATTATGTTTTAATACGTTACATTGTTGATTGAGAAAAAATAAGTGTTTGTCGAAAAATTTATTTTTAATTTAGTAAATGT
>NW_017259240.1:889003-903272 GCF_001594045.1 Atta colombica | reverse complement strand
TATATATATAATTTAATTTTCATTTAATAAAATTGTCTTATTATTTAATACAAGTGAAAACGGACAAATGTCTAACAATAAATCATTATCTTTGCTAATAGAAATAGATTTCTTGCTATTTCTCGTACAACGATCATAAGAAATTAAATAACATTTTCTAAAAATTCAATTGCGTTGTAACTGAATGATAATATAATGAATAGCAAAGACTCTGAAAAATAAATCAGATATAAAGATGCCTATGAGATATGATGTCACCATACAGATTATTCCAAGAGTTTTTCGTTTAACTTGACAATTAATATAAATAAGCTCTTGGATACATAAAGACACATAGATAGAAAGAATAGCAAAGAAACCAGCATTAATTCAATTGATACAATTTAAAATTTGATTTTTATATTATTTATACGACAAATATGTTCTTAAGTATTAAACATTTATATTGATAAGAATCGAAATTGATGATCGAATCGACATTTTATGTTTTAACTAATAAATTTATCACACACGACTAACTAGTGTTGTAACTCTCATAGGCATTTTTATACCTGAATGATAATATAACGAACGAATTAACTCACCGATCGATACATTGTCGTTGCCTTCGGCTTAACTCCATCCTTGTCCGGTACATTCATTCGCGTGGATCAATCGGAGAAAATGCGGCTAATTAGAATTGCGCGCACTAATTAACGCGACATGACACTCGTTCGTCATCTCTGTACTGCATTCTCGACGCTTGTTCTCTACTCGCGACGTACTTTGAACGAGTAAATGACTCGAAACAATACGCGCGCGACACTGATCCAGACTTTCGTTACGCACGCGAGGTATAGCACTGTGACGTTGGTTACGTTCGAACCGCACGGCGGCAACTTCGCGTTGGTACGCGAGTCGTCGGTCGCCGCATTGCCATATGGCGCGAGATATATCGATAACTACAAAGACTACAACATTAGAAAACTCGTGCTAATTGCTAATTAATTACTAATCTCTAGAGACAGAATAAAACGTCCTGACACATCGCTCGTTAGTTTATATTAATTATTTGAAATTTTTAATTTTAAATATCAAAATAATGAAATTTAATATTAAATAAAATATTTTAATATTACTAAAAAAAATTAAAAACTTAACATCCAAAATATTAAAAAAATAATAAAATATTAAATATTAACATTAAACAAAATTTAATGTTAAGGTATAAAATAAATCTGAAACTTCTCTTTCTGTAATATTTACAAATGTTAGAATAAGGCTCGGTTTTTCATTATCTGATTAACTAGTTAAGCTTAACTTAAGTTTTGTCCAATGGGCTTTATTTTATGATGATGGATGAAGATAATGAAAAATCGAATCTAAGATAGTAGAATTTTAACACATGGTATAATTTCAAAGGAAATTAAAATTTGAATTCAATTTTTGAAGTTTGATAAACCTGATTATCAAACTGCCTGGAAGGTACTAAAGGATATTATCAAATAGGAAAGAATAAAACTTGTGAAAAGTTCAAAAATTGGATTCAAATCTTATTTCATTTAAAATCATTATTTTTAAAAATGTACATTCATATTTGTCATTTGCACATTTTTAAATGTATTTTCGCGGAATCGAAAGTGATACCTAATCGCAATTACATTGTTGAATCATTATGAATTAAAAATAACCAATTACTACGACGATATAACGAATGAATCGACACTTTAATCAATATGCCTCTGAATACTCAACCGACTCCATTGTCAAAATAAATGTATTCCTGTCGATCTTGTCAACTGGAAAAACACGATTAATTAAAATTGCTAATTTTCACGTTACACATGATACGACATTCGCCTGTCACTTCTCACAGCACTTTCAACATTTGTCGCATATATAACGCTCTTTGACGAATAAATTAAGCGAAGTGACGAGTGCACGGCACTCTCATTTAGATGCGATGTACTGCGATGTTAGTCGTATTCAAACACAACAATTTCGTATCACTATACTATCAGTATCGCAATGCGATATATGTATACTGATTGTGAATCATAAATCAAAATCGTTTAAAATATGGTTGATTACTAATTTTTAAATTCTAAACTGTAATATAGCGTTGCGTTTAAAGTGATTAGCGTCTTTGCGGTTCAGAAGAGAATTAGTTATAATTATTTTCTGTATATATGTATACAAAGATGTTTCAAACTGCTTTTACATTCATTAATGGCAGATTTCTGAAAATTCTAATACCAAAATGCTGAAGTCATAATAACTTTTAAATAAAAAATTCATAAACACATCCGTAAATAAAATTAGATTAACATGTGAATAGCGTAAATGATTAGAATTAATATTAAGATATGTATAGTTGATCACAGAAAGGTTATTGCAACACTTTTTTTTAAATGAATTTCAAAATGCGGTTTTCTCACCGAGGGATTTTACTTATGGATCTAACCATTTACGTTTGATTGCTCTACGACCAAAGCTGAGTTAACCATAAAAAAAAGTGTTACAACTTTTTTGTAACTGGCTGTACATTACCTGAAATTTAAATTACAATATTAAGAAAGAAATTTCATTTTGACAAAGCCAAATTTATAGGTACATTGAAGGAAACGATGAGAATAAATGGTTAAGGTTCAAAAGATTAATACAATTTGTTGCAAAATATTAAATTTTGGGACAATATTTTATAATTTAATATCGAGTGCTTGAATACAAGTCCTAATTTTTATTGACAACGTATTGTACAGATGTCTAATATTATCTTGTGATATGCAGTATTCCAAGTTCGTTCCATTTATCACGAGACAGAGGAATAAGATTTAAACATGGTATCTGCATCCTTCATGAGTTAACCCTTTAAAGAGAACTTTCAAAGAAACTTGAAGGAGATCTTGTTTTCTAAAAATTTTTGAAATCGCTGATTCTGATCTCAGCACATTAAAATTTAAATTTCAAGAAATAATTTGATTAAGTGAATCTTGGTTTTAGAAAGTTCTTGATATAGCTAAGATTAATGTAACTTGAAAATAACAAATTTCAAATGCTAGAATAATAATCTCCAGTGAAAGACATATCTAATAAAGAACTGTCACAGAGTTTATAATCAGAATTTCAAAGCCAGTTTAGAAATCAGTTTGAACTGTTTATGTAGCACTGATTTCAAATAAATCAAAGTTGAAAATTTGATATTACTTAAAAAATTCTCTAAAAATTTTATGTGATAATTAGATAATTTTTAAAAAAATTCTGTCTGTTTTTTTATTAGATTTATTCTTTCGAATTTTTATTTTTGACCTTAGATTTGAATGAAGCATTATCAAATTACATTTCATAAGCCAAGTTTCATAAAAATGATGCATAATATTGCATAACTTTGAGATATCTTTCAAAATTCTTTATGAAATATCTTAAAGATGTTTCTATAGAATTCTTAAAGAGATCTTGAAATTATTGAATCATATACAACGCGTCAAAAGGCCATAGAGAGTATCGTGGGAAGTGAGCCGAGTTATCATCATAATGTGTTAATTAGTACGCAATTTCAATTAACGTGCCTCCCTGATCTGTCTGATCAACAAGAACGAATGTCCAATTTGACAATGGAGAATGTCCAATTAGACAATACATCGATCAGCGAGTCAATTTACCTATTATATTGTAGCAACTAACTAATTGCTTATTTATTTTATTCGCAGTCCTTATAATCAAATCATATTACTTTTTTATTCTTTGCGAGAAATACATGCACGTACGCGCCCAAGTACGCACACACTCACATGTGTCAAAACATCAAATTTGGTAATAAATAAACGCATATTCTTTGTTTTTTTAATTTTTTTCTTACTCTTAAATTTCTTATCACAGTTGTCGGAAAATTTCCGATTTCAATGCTAAATAAAAAATTCAGACATTTTCCAAGACAGATTCAGACAAAAGAATTGCTAATAAGTTATCTGAATATTTCTAATTTTGGTGTCTGAATATTTATACTTCGTTTAAAGTAATTAAAATTTCAAGTTTGTTCGTAAAACTTTATTAAATTGCTTATTATTAGTCTTTAGCAACAGAATAACATTGAAAAATTTGACTAAAGAAAGCAAAAAACATCCACGCATCGAGTTATAAAATCAATCTGTCCGACTTTTAAACATTGCTGCTTTCAAATATATTGTTTAATTTTTTAAACACTAATTCTACATATTTCAGACATATTTATAGAAACTATTTTGATAATTAAGATAGATTATGTAAAATTATTTTCAGGAACCCAGATTTGACAATTCAGAAAAAAATGTGTCCGAATTTTTATGCAATTTTTTGCAGCGATAAAGCTTGTAGCTCTATGATTATTACTTCTATGATTATTACTTCTACAGTGTTAGTAATAATAATCTTATCTGTATAGTAGTTATCTCAAACATAAAAAAATTCTATTGTAATGATAATTTCAAATATTAATATAGTAAAATATCAAGATATAAATGGTAAATAAAATAAATTTTTTTGTTCAGTAAATGTAATTGCAATTATAATGAATATATTATAACAATTTCTTAACATTCGCTTACTATTTATAGGATGATAATAATAATTGTATTAAGAAAAACTAAAAAGTTTTAAGTATGACTAGTAATATTAGCACAATTATGTGATTATATATTTGCATAGTTAAAACAACTACATAAATATATATAATTGTAAAAATGATTATAAATTGTAATAATTGTAATAATTAAATTAGAGTAATTGCAACCATTTTTATCTCTCACAGTCAGTAATACAATACAGAATGTATCGCCCTTGTTACACGTTATATATGAAGATCTGTTACTAGCAATTTATATACGCATAGCACGAAATACAGATAGTTAATCATCGATCATTAAAAGGGATGCATGTTGGTACGCAGGATATGGCTTAATCATTTGTGCTGAGAGCCATGAAAGGCTATAGAGAGTCATGGAGGGTTAACATGACAAAAATAATCTGACTTTTAATATGATTTGTTTCTTAAATATAAAAATTTGTACCATTATTATGAAAGGTATAAGATCTGAGAAAATTAATTCTGTACCTCTATTTCGGAAAAAAAATTCGCAAAGTTGTGTGCGTGTAATGAAAGAAACATATTTCTGTACTAATTATATATATTTATATATATATATATATATGCTCATTTTTGTGAGTAATTCATTATTTAATTTAATAACTTTAATATTTTTAGTAAAAACAGATAAACAATGGAAAGCGAACATGGTTATTGATTTATTATTTTCATATAATTACTTAATATCAGTTTTTATATTTATGAAATACGACTTACAATTAGAGGTATTCATATATACGTTCGTTACATAAATATATCGCTTCACAAAAAACTAAGCGCCTAAGAGACGTTTAACAAAGTATCCTGGAAAAGCATAAATTCCGCATGCTACTAAAAGCACAAATAGTGTACACGTAAGACAGTATATTATTCGCCATCTATAATAGCGACAAACGACGAAACGAAACGCTCTCCATGGATTACGGAACCAAGAGAATGAAGTATCAGGCCGTCTGTAAATCACAATACAATGCCATAATAATAATAATTCTCAATAATTGGAAATATTGAATATAGAAGAGGATTAATGTTATCAAAATAGAATATTATTAAGGAAACGATATTTAAATGCATTTAATTTTAATGTTTGTATTAACTTAATGTTTAATTATAAGTAAGCGTAAGGATATAAATAAAAATAAAATTAGAGTGAAAAGAGACGAACTTCGGAGGTGGAAGATTTTGAGGTGGATTCCTTCCTCGGCCGGCCGGTTGATTATCTGCATCTATTGCTTTCAACATGTATATTTCCATTTCAATTTTACCCTGCAGTGAAAGAGGATATATTATGCGATGAAATATTATCTAATAATTTTAAGTCTGTTTTCTATTGCTACACTTTCTGAACTAGTACACATAGTGCAATAAGTTAAAGTGAAACAAATATATGTTTGTTTCACTTCAACTTATTGCAGCGGTTCAAATTGCAGCAATAAAAAGCAGACCTAAAATTATTAGATTATTATTATTTTCATCTTTCTTCAGAATAGTCCTCATCTAATTATGCACATTGATATACGTATATAATTATACATATATTTATTTTATTTTATAATTTAACTAAAACTTTTGTAGTTTTGTAACATTTTACCGCTTGAACATATCTACCGCTGTCAATATCACGCATAAAAGGCCACCAAGCTTTAGTCCGACTAACTTTGAATAAATTTATTGTAGGTAATTGGGGTTCGAGTAATTTCAGCGTACAGTTTTTGGAGTTTGAACTTCCACGCGGCATTCTGGACAGGTCTAATGTCAACTCTCCTGCAATACGTTGATTTATCGAAAGTATTGTAACATTTATACAATATGATACTTCAATTAATTATAAGCTTGGTATAATTTATTTTTCCAGACACGTAAATAATTTTTGTTTCACGAAATACATTTTTCTCTTTACGCGCAAAATTTTTTATTTACATCGCAAACATAAATAAAAAATTGTTCTACAATTTATACAAACTGAATTTACATATGTATCCGAGTTGATTTAAAAATAATTGAGTATAAAGTGAATTATGTGATTGTTTTGTATCGAGTATTTTATCAAGTATTGTATCGCATGCGAGATTCATTTAGTTTAATTTCGACTACAATCATCAATCGATATTTTAAACATTTCTATATTGAAATAAATTGATGGCTATTTTACCTATAAAATCATCCGAAGAAAAATGATCACTGTCCCAGACTTGTAAATGAAGCTTGCAAGGCAACTTCTCCTCGATTTCATTTTTAGCGAATATAAACATTCTTCTGCGAACTATCATGACATTCTCGCCTTTCGAATATGTGATGCGAAATACGAATCTCCAGTTAAAGTTACCTTCACCGGTAAGAGAGTTGTAGTGGACGTCAGTTTTTTGATAATCCTCATATTGAATCCATCTACGCATATATTATTTCGAATATATAGAGAACTTAGCAATAGCGAATCGATCGATTGTCTCTACCTTAAAATCAGTTATTTTATTGCATTAAAATGAAAATTGATTAATATTACAAATAATTGATTAAAAATTAAATTATTGTTGGAGATGAAAAATAATGGTAAAATAATTTTCAAAAAGAATTAATTTTTTAAGCTTATATAAAAGTTATCACCATTTTTTAAAATGAAATTTATATATAATTTTTTTATGTAATATGATTTCTTCAATTATTATGCATATAAAAGTACTAAAAGTAGAAATATCGAAATATCAGTAGTCTATAAGATATTTTGTGCTTTATCTTAGAATATTCTGACATGAAATATAGAATATCTTATAAATTATTCATTTTTAGATGTTAGATTTCATTTGATTTACAAAATTACTTTTTCAAAAATTAATTTTATCATTATTTGTGCCTCATTAGACTACTCTTGTCTGAAAAACGTTTTTTTTCCGTATCTTCTTTATTTTTCGAGATATTTGAACCATTATGTTTGAAAATTTTAACCCTATATATTTGATACAATAATAAAATTAAAGACAAATTTATTCGAAAACTACTATATAGAATTAAAGCGGAAGAATCAATACATACAGATAATTTAAATTACATTTTACTTACGATATCCTAAATTAAAATTTATGAATTAAAAATGAAAAATTTAAAGCGAGATATATTCGAATTCACAAAAATTGTCTTCAATATTACCTGTAAATATCACAAGATAATTTCCATCTTTGATTTTAGATTTTTGCTCCAATTTAAATTACTTGAAATATCTGTATTAAATATGGCCGAAAATACACTTATAAATTGTTAATCAGGAGAGCTAATTAATCGCGAGCAATAATGTGATATTTGATCGAATTCTCGGATGTCATTCCAATGCTTCTTTTATTATATGTAATCGTTAGATAAGTTTAATGAAAGACCCATCGATCTTATACGTTTGGTAACATACCCTTTGACATAAATGTCAGAGCATTTTTCTCCTGTGAGGAATTGGCTCTCAATCAATGGCACGTCTTCGGTATTCCAAACAATAACGCGAACTTCATATTCCTCCGGTACTGGGGGAGCAATATTGACCGCTGGTTTTGGTGGAAATTGTTCTATTCGAAACATGTCGATCCACATTTCGAGTTTACCCTAAAATGCCATTTTTATACAGAAAACTTATAATATAATCGTGTATTGCGAGAAAAATATACTAAATTTTAATAAATAATAATGTTTGAATCATACTACCAACATTTATAATATTTACGGAAAATAAATATTTGCTAAATAACAAATAATAATTGTTAAGTTAAATTAATGGTTCTTGTAAATAAATATGTTAACATTTAATAAATATTTGACTGATATTATTCAATCAAATATTTATAAAAATTTTTAATATTTTTTTCTCAATATATGATTAATATCTAAGGTATTTAATATCTTTAAAATTTTAAATATTAGATGTAGTAAAAAGAAATCCATTATTTTTGCATGAAATTGAATGGAAAAATAATGGATTTCTTTTTACTACACCTAATATTAAGGCGGAAATGTTTTTGCATTGTTACAGTCTAATAAATTGATAAACTTATATATTTTTGAAATGGGATCTAACAATATTGGATATTAATTGTATCCATGATTATCGTCACTTACAATTAGTCATTGCATTAGAAATTTTGATTGTTTACAGCTATTTAAACAAAATTATTTGGATGTGTGATTGTAAAAATTAAATTTTATTATAAAAATATGATGTCAAATAAGGATTATTATTATTATAAAGAAAATACATATCCGAATAAAAAAGGTCAAATTAAAAAAATGGCTGGATTTTACGGGATTTTTTATTCAAAGCTTCTAGTTTTTTCGATAATTTTATCTGTAAAAGAAATACTCATCTAATGTAAAAATATCGTAATCATTTTCAAGTTATAAACGTCAACTAATCATCAATCGTCAAAGTCAACCAATGCTATCACATTTGAAGTTTATATCAATTTATATGTAGTATATTGATTTTTAGGATATATTTTATTTTTATTACTTATTTTATTTTTTAATTTTTTATAGTTAAGCATTAAATACTTTCATAATCAACTAATTATTTAATCTCTTTCCTTAATAAAAATTTAAATAATCACAATTAATTACTCTATTTAAAATAATTATTAAAGGTAATTGAAAATTTAATTTAGAGATACATCTACTTTTTATAATGAATAAAATTATATAATAATTATGATATTAAAAGTATTCAAATTATTATTAATATCTGTAGTAGTAACATTATTATTATTAATTTTAATTGTATAACTTTACAAAATAAAAAAAAGAATCAGTCTACATTTTATACGAAAGCTTAATTTTATTTCTTATTTATTAATTTTACAAACAGGATTATTAATAAAATCGTATGTTTCTTATGAGGAATGTAAAAATTTGGTGTGTAATAATTAATAACGTTAATAATAATTTAATATATGCGAATATTTTTATCACAAATTTCGTTCTTATATTAAAATACAGCGATAATCTATTCGAGAATAGAAAGCATTGAATTCGGCGTGATTTTATTTTATAAAGCATCGAATATTTCGAGTGTTTGGTTTGACTGGCATGTAGCCTTGGTGTTTGTCATTGCGATGTATGATGTATTTACAAGGTCGTCGTGCTATCATTCGCAGGGTTGAATGGATAGGCAGCAGCGCGTGTTGTCGCGTTATCACTTCGCAAAATTCGGTTAATCCCTCTGAATAATTAGTGATTGTCAATTTTCCATTAACTTTCACGATTAAATTTTTAAACCCATCTATTATACTATCGAAGCACACATTCCGCGCGCTTTACTTGTATTATCAAAAATAGGTGTATAAAATGTGTGTATTTATAAGGCAATAAGATATATTATTGGGTTGTCCGGAAAGTTCGTGCTGATGTTGAAGGAAAATTGAAATTTTAGTATACATTTATTAAATTATATAAGTTAGTCGGCACGAACTTTCCGGACAACTCAATATTTACGCTAAATAATCATGGAAGCTCGTATAAATGGAGGCCATTTCATTTCTTATTTATTCTTATATACAATAGAAAAAAATTATTCTTATTTCTTTTATTTTATTCTTTTATTCTCTTTCATTGTATTCGTATTATGTAGAAAAGTATTGTAGAGAAATTGGAGCAACAGGACACGGGAATTTTATAGACCGTTCTTGTTTCAAGATTGTTTTAAGTAATGTCTTGTGATGCTAATACACGGCTCTGTGATCGATTTATGACATCTTAAGAGATTGTACTTAAGACAGTCATAAATATGAGAACTGACTATGAATGCCAATCATAAATTATCTCTTAAAGAGCAGGTCGCGATGTACTCGAATCCGAGCTGAAGAAATAATTACCTCGTGTGAATAACAAGAGATAATTATTTCTTCAGCTCGGATTCGAGTACATCGCGACCTGCTCTTTAAAGCCCGTGTTACACTATGTATGAATAAAGGATTGGATTCGTATTGCGAACTGTGAATCATTGATCAGCCAATTTAATTCGTAGTTCGTAATCCGAATTCAATTTGCGTAAGATCTTAAAATCTTTGTCATACTACGCATTGTAAACTGAGAATGGCGAATGAGAGATTAAAAACTTAATCAATCGGATAAATTAAATCTATTTTATTCTGATTAATGAAATTCCAATTTTCAATTCGCTATCCTCAAATTCCAATGCGTAGTCTATACAGAGAGAAAGATTCTTTAAATTTAAATTTAATAAATGTAGTCATTGAAATAGTCCAAACAAATTGATTCTGTAAATTGAGAAACATAATTGATTGCATTCAACCTAAAATTTTGAAATTAAACAAAATAGTTTGCATTGAAAATTAAATTGTTTCAATGAAATAAACATAAAATCAAATTCAAATAAATCTCTCTTTGTAGCTAACACAAAGCATCAAAGTTGTCGTTGATTTAAATACAATTTTACTATTACTTTTGTATTAAGAACGCAGAATGATACACGTGTCGGTAGATTCAAGTTACAGAAAGGACGTGTTCGGCGTGTTAGGTGTATATTGTTTATTATATCTATTGCGTGTAGAATTTCGCGAAATTTATTTGTTCAATGCTGCACGTGTGCAATACTGAGTCTCAATCTCATATTTCTCAACGTTCCATTACGCTTTAACTAACAATTAATTTGACTTTATCATATTGCATGTGAAATCGCTAATTTTTTGTTTATTAACCAAATGTCACTTGTATAGAATTTCAGATTGATTACGGATTGAACAGCGTCGCGATATTTAATTAATAAGCAAAATTATCAATTTCATATTTTAATATTCGCTATCTGATAGATAGAGTAACTTAGTGTATAAATATCATTGATTTGAGAGATAAAATCTCCCGAAATTTGTCACATTCTGATAATTAATGCACCGTGTAATTAGCATATTTTCACGGATAGCAGTTACATAAATATTATAAACGTGTAATAAATGAAAAGCAAGAGAAAATGGAGAGATTGGGAATCCAGTCATTGGACAACGAAGCAGCCACAAAGTAATTATAATGTTATATTTGGCTAATACAAATAATATAATATTCTCTACGCTTTATAATCTCATGATTAACTGTCACACATCAGTCCGAACCATTAGCTCATGTATGACTTTCCTTTCATCAGTTGTTTTTTAATTGACAGCTTGTCGTTAAAAGAGAATCACTCTTCATCTATCAATCCGTACCGAGTGATATCTCTCACAAAGTTCCACAACTTTGATCTAAAACATTCTTTTTCTCTTTCTCTGTGATTTCCATATATTTGAATGTTAAAATAAAATGAGACACGTTATATTTAATGTATATCAAGAAAATTACGTTCTCTACGTTTGTCACTCAATGCTCACTTTTCACACAACACATAAATATGCAATTAATTTTATTTTAAAGACACATCAATGGTATAAAACCAAAAACATTTTATTTTAACACAATAAATAATAAATTTCTAATCTAATTTTTGTAACGTTTCCTAGATCTAATAGATAAATAATTGTTATTTTATTTTTCTAAGGGATAAAGGATTTCCAATAATTTCGAATAATGAATTTAGGTTTCATCATCAAAATAAAAAATGCTCTATTTTTAGCATCTTCCTTTTCTTTCTTAATTTTTCAATTCCTAAACAAAACAAATTTTAAAAGATTATATCGGCGATTTTCCTCTAAATTAATACGCAATATATCAACTTTATAACTTGAAAATGATTGAAATTGTGATATTTTTATGACATCAAGACTTTCAATTTCAATTATATATTTTTTAGAATGTATTCTTTTATCATTATGTCACTGTAGTGCAGTTCTGTATGTCAACAGTAACAATGGAAAACGTCGAACTTATTCATATATAGACCAAAATATTTTACGATGATTTTTAATCTGATCGGAGAAATGTAACTCAATTGATAGACGCGATTAAAATAGAAAATTAAAATAGAAAAATTATTCTTCCACGGGAGAATGTCTGTATCACGGATACAGTCGGATTCCTAACGAACGGAGTTACTTTTCATGGTCAGACGTTGTATTTCATGCAACCTGCTCAAGACCGGGTCTCTTAACGTTGAAAAGTGGCCGTCTCTCGACGTGCTCCGGTACCAGAGCGCATCCGCAAATAGGAAAATCTTGCCAGTGATGAAGCACACTGAGAGCCATGCATTCTTCTCTGTCTGTCGGCGCACATTGATTATTTAGTGTAAGTTTCTTAAGGTTAGTTTCTTATTTCTCTTTTTATGTGTAATACAAATTTGCAAAAAAGAATTTTGTTTATTTTTGGATCTCTTGAAATGAATATCGATAGAGGAATAATAAACTAATGAATCTAATATTAGCTGAAAAAAGACTGTCAGAGGGGAATCAGCAAATTACCTAAGAACACAATCAATACATTGAAATCCAAATATGTTCAATGTATATTTATATCAAATATATATTTATCGCTTATCACTCTTTCTCTTCGGAGATAAACTCCAGAGATCATGACATATTGATCTGAGTTTCTCTATTATAACTCACTTCCAGAGATTTAGTTGGGTCAACAATTGTTACTGGGGTATTATATGTTAGATGGTATCAACGTAATCTACCCAGTTCAGAGAAATGATTAGTTAAATCATCGATGATGAATGATAAACATCAATGAATGATAAATGTTGTCTGATATTTTTCATACAGCAAAAAAGTTTGCAGTAACATTGTTATAACTAATAAATGTGCAGTTTATTTCACTAATTTTATTGGTTTTTAGATATATTGTAGGAAAAAGCGTTCTAAAAATTTTCTAAAATTCAGTAAAGGATAGCACTGCTTTAGAAGATATAACAAATTAAAATTTCACAATAAAACTTGTATAAGTATACTTTCCACATAAAACAATACTTTCCACTTTTCACATAAAGCGAGGATCATTCCATATTCCTTCTGTTTATGAGGCAAAGCGAGATTTATACTGTTATTTTTGTCGGTTTTCAAGCGTACAATCTTCACTGTTCGTAATATGTCATAAACTATGTCATTTCCCACTTATTATTTATAAATTTTGCTGTATTCCATTTAATATTTGTGAGGAATTGTCTGAACGCTATCCTCTATAATGTATTTAAAGATCAATAATATCGGTGAGATATAACCTAAACTACACATTTATGTTATTCATTCGTAATTGTGATTCAACTGAAAAACTCAAAATTTGTCTTGGAACAACTGAAACTCTATTTTTTGCGATTCTATGAAAGAATCGTATATCTACATATTTTAAACTTTTTAATCTTATATCATAGTCTTGAGATTAAATCGGGTAGAATTCTATATTTCTCAGACATCTTTTAAAGATAATTTGAAAACAAATTACATGTTGAAATAATTTTAATTATTCATGAAACAATTATTCACAAAAGCTTGATTTCAAATTCAGAAAGCAATTGTTAAAACAACTAGAAAATATTGTATAAATAATGGACAATAATCTCTATATTGCATATTAATTATTAATAAGGCAAACATATGTGATTTATATATAAAATTAATCATACATTGTATCATTAATTTAAAACCTAACATTATTTTAAAAAATTAAAATTATTTACAATTTGATTGGAAAAATATTTTAAAATATAAATTTATTTACTTTTTAGGCTGTTTTATTTTATAATTAAATTATATT
>NW_017259240.1:881748-888777 GCF_001594045.1 Atta colombica | reverse complement strand
TATATATATTTATTTATTTTCTTCCGCTATACATTGACACAGGGTGACTAAAAAAGACTATTGAGACTTTCCATAAAAAATTTTAAAATTAACTTCGAGAGATACTCTTTACTTTAAGAGAAATGGATATTACTGTAATGCATTTGTTGAAATCTTACAATTTTTATATAAAATATTTTCTCAAATGTTTTCGAAATATTAAGTCTGGTACTTATTTTTAATCATCCTGTATAACATTAAATATTTCGAGTAATAACAAGTCAGTTGACATGTAGCCTTGATGCTTGTTTTTACAGTGTACAACGTGCTGTTTACACAAACCTTGCCATGTTATATTATGCGCATGGCAAGTGTCAACCTCATAAAATGCGATAACTTCTTCCAAACCATTAGCTATTCATTAGCAATTCTCAATCAACTGAGTTTTATGATTAACGATGTGCAAGCATGTCAAATCACTTATTTTTAAATATTCGATGTATTCATCCTGTAAAGGGGCGATAGATATAAGTATTATAAATTCCTGTATCCCTTGATATTAGCAGATAATAACTGTTTTGTAAAGATACATAAATACAGATATATTTCACTCGTAATTGGAATCTGTTAATGTCATTTAAATACAATTTTTTATTTATATAAGTTGAACAATTTAAACAAAACAAAACCGTGCATAATTATGCCGCGTATGGACCATTTATTAATAATTGGTTTAAAATATAATAAGTACGATTCAGCGTACATTTATTTTGTTAAACTTAAATTTCTGATTTATTAAATATTTTCCGGCGATAAAATACATAACAGTGCTTGTTACATACAAATACGATTATTATCATTTGCTCTCGAATTATTATCGTACTATTAATATCGAAAATGCCATACGATTTTTGCATATTAATTTTACAATGTGATTAATCATAATTATCATTTTTGTCTTTGTAGACTTTGTTATCAAATATTTATTTTTATACAATAAAACAAAATTTAAAGACTAATCTCGATAAAATTTGACAATATCCAATTTTATACATTTTTTTTATAATGCATGATCACTACACGCATGATAATGCATTTTCTAATAACAAAATGGTTTTACTTTAAAAATAAAAAGTTCATAATAGAATCAACCACATACGCTTATTAGAAGCGTTTAGCAGAAATCCCATTATTCCATATTAGGAGCCCATCTTATAATAGTCGACTTTATTATTTGTTTTTTATTTTTATTTAAAATCCAAGGATACAAGTTTTTTTTTAATTTATTGATTTATTGATTTATTTCAGAAATATTATATAAGACTTACTATTTAGCTTTTCTATACAAGAGAAAGCAAATCAAAAATTTTTGCAACATTTTTCTTCCCAGTCGACAAACTAACGATGTAGTCATGACATCAATTTATTATAATTTCACACTCCACAATGTAACTGTGTAAGTGTGTTATGTTACATTTATATTGAGAAATTATAACTCTGATGTTATGTTATTTTTAGTTTGTATCAACTGGGTTTCGAATCATTCTGAATATCTCATCTTAAGCTTTTGAGATAAGATTCAAGTAATGGTTATTGTAGGTAAATACGATCCTTCATCTTCTATTTGAATTGTAAATCACAAATGAATAGTGTTTGAGTTATATCAGGATATGAACTCTCTCTACCATAATATCACTTAGCAGTCACAATAATAATTCTCAACCGACAGAGATATTACTTACCGACTTCGCCTTCGCGTTCGATCACGGCGTGAAAGGGAAATGATTGCTTGCCAATCTTAATCTCGTGTTCTCCGTATTCCGGTAGCGGTAAATTATTCTTCCTACAGAGGAGCTCCAGAATCTGTGCGGGTTTCTCTCGATCCCTCCAGACGTTGTAACCAGTGGTGCTATAAACATTTGCGATTCCACAATGCGCCCGATGCTGACTGTAAAATCGATTTTCAATGTCAATTCGCGTCACGCCGATCAAATCATCAGCCGTCGTAGCATCGAAATCCCACACTTGAATCTCCAACATATAATCCTGTGGGAAGCTTGCCTCCATCTCGAACACGCTATCAAATAGTAATAACTTGAGGATAATCGTGTTAATAAATCTTTTTTATGTTTATTTAAAATTGATTATGAAGGCTACACAAAAATATCACTCTATTGCTTAGAAAGGTAATTTCTTAATTTTTTTTTTCTTTTAAAAAAGATTATTTTTGCAAATAATATTGTCTTATTAAAATATACTTGTAACAAATTTTAAAAGAACTCATTAATATTATATTAAAAATAAGTTGAAAAATATTATAAAATTTTTACCAAAGAGGCAACTGTATAATAAGCAAGTCGAATTTAATAATTTTAATTTTAGTATTAAAGTATACTTATTAAGATTCAAAACATATTTTGATTAAATTTGAGTCTCGTGAATTTATGATTTGTAGATATATGAATTTTTAAAACACTTAATATGAATAATTAATATTTAAATATAACTTAGCATATGTATTTTTCGGTACATATGATTAAAAAATGTTTATGTTTTCATTTGTTTTAAACGTATTTTTTATTATAGATATATTAATAGATGCATATAATTGAATATCAATTATTCAAAATAAGCAACATAGCATTAAATTTTATACTATCCATTTTTTTCTCGTTAAAGAATCTAAAACTGTTTGTTTTTTAAATATAAAATATTTAGAAGAGAAAAATATGATGATTAACAAAATAATTTTAATTTTAATTATATTTATATCATACTGTTACACAAAAAATAAATAACTAAATAAATAAAATAAAACTAGTCGATGGTACAGTTTAAAAATAATTGTTTCAATTTTTTTATTTAATCAAAATCAATCACTAGAAGTAATGTCTTTAGAAAAATAAACTGATAAAATATTTTTAGAATATTCTACTTATAAATTATTAATTATTTTGATAAAAGTAACACGGTAATAAAAAATCGAATTTTATTTTATTTATTGCTAGAGAATCTAAGTAGAGAGAGAGAGAGAGAGAGAGAGAGAGAGAGAGAGTATATTTTTTCAAATATTGCACCTTTAAAAAAGCAAAAACATCAATTATCAAAATAATCTTAATCCCTGTTACGTTGTTATGTGAAGCAGCTGGAAAACCTGATCGTGCAGTTTGCTGAAAGCTGCAAAAAGCTGATACACACGAATGCACAGATGGATATCGATAAAATATTTCCCGATAACGCCCGAAGGGCACAGCTGTACTGCGATATGCTTGGCAAGAAGCTTTTTGTTGACCTTACCGACCAAATGTAGGGTTCAATTGATTGGGTATATAATTCTTCCTGTCGCTGATAGAATTTTTTCCCAGCTTCACGTAGAGATATGGATCGGACTTGCCGCTGAGGAAATCCTTAGGCTGTAAGTTAATGCCTGCGCAAAAAGCAAATTTGCTGTCAGCTCAATATCGCAGACGAGCTTTCCATAAGTTTACCGAGGAGTATAAGATGTACCGGCATATTTCTCACAAAAAGGATCTCTAAATTATCCTTTAGTTCTTTCTAATAGAAGAAATAAAGAAAGAAAAAAGATAGAAATGTGTACTAAGAAAACGTCTCATAATATCTCATTACAAGCGTTTGCTTTTATCTATAATTACTTTGATAGTTTGATAGTTTGAATAAATTTTTAATAGATAAATTTAAATAAAAGTCATGGTTTTACAATTAGGAACAAATATTTCAATAATATACCTTCAAATTTACTTTTCTTGAATAATCTGTAAGTTAATATCAAAGCAAACAAGTGGAACATTTTTAAAATTAGTCATTTTTTTGGTGCAATAATATTACGTGGAGACTAACCCTTTATAACATAAAGTCTAACGAGAAGCTTAACAGGTTCTTGAGGCGGATAATTGTTGCACAGGCCATTAGCTGCGTCTTTCCCGCTCTTCGTTTTGCATGGAAGATTATCAGGATGCGGCCATCGATATATAGAAATACGTCCCTGGAGGAAGTCACAATTTACAGTATTTGACGTAAATAAATTGAGTGCTTGAGACATTTAATGAATTTTGTTCATTTGATTCAAACGCTAATATTTATCGCGTTTAATTATAATGTTAATTTGTAATCAAAGAAGATTAGATAAATTCTTTTCATACTAAGAAGCTTCCGTCCAAAACTTAATTAGCTCACAAGTTAATCATTTTCCCTTCTCCATTATCTCGTTGAACAAGATGAAGAGAAAAGAAAAAGAATAAAAATTAGAACTCTGCCCAGTGACTAGCCGCTTTAGCTTTATTCTTTTTTGTTTTTTATCTGTCTCGTTCAACGAAACAATGAAAAAATAGCGTTTAGCTCACAAGCTGAGTTTTGGATACGCTCGTTAATAAAATTAATCTCAATTTTTTATTTAGACATTTTTTTAAAGTAAATTAACCTTAAATTTGCCGGCGTAATTATCTCCGGCATACTCGGGATTTTCGCCTTTCTTTCCACGCCATAATTCAAATGTACGGAGTCGGTCTTGAAACCCTTCGAACTGCGGCTGCGTCTCCAGCTCCGTGGAATAGAACTGATTTCAGTGTCTAAGCACTCTAGTTTGAGCAAGTGCATAAATGGTACCTTGAACGTCGCCACGGGTTTATGATACGCTGTCGTGATTCCCAATTCTCTATTTCTCTCTTCCTGCGAATCCAACGTCAGTAATTTGCATTATCAAACGTTCCAGCTGATTGATCCCAAGTCAATCAAGACTCGTGTTTTACATGATTTTGATCAAAATCGATTCATTTATCAGCAACGCGATTTACTATGATTGGGAAATAAAGCTGAATCAGGGAAAATTTCGGAAAAGTTAAAGATTCATGCAGAAGAAACTATCAAGATTTACGACGCAGAGAAAGCTATAAAATTTACGAAGTTATAAATTCTATAATTTAATTTTTTTGCAGTTTATAATGAAAAATATAAACTGAAAAAAAAAAGCAAGATAAGAATATCTAAAATCGTTAAACTGCTAAGCAAATAAGCTAATAAATTATTAAATGTTTAATCATATAAATATTTAGGTAATATTTAGGTACAAGTAATTAAGCTACTAACAATAAACTCTTTAGCCATTAGGTACATAAACAATTGAATTTCTAAATACATAAGCAGCTAAGTATTTAAGCAGTTTAATGTCTGGCGATTATCGCAGTTAGATTTATATGATTTAATTTAGTACCAAAAATAGAGATAAAAAAAGATGAAAATTTATAAGGAACACCATAAACAAGCAGGGTTTAAGTGCTGATTAATGTTTATAATAATTGTCAATCATATAAAACAACAAACATTTCAACTTGTGTGAAAATTAGATTATTTTTAAATTATCATTAAAACATCTCAATAATATTAAATTCCAAAATTAAAATTGTATTAGAATAATTAATCAATCTATTACAAGTCATAATTTAAAAAAATATGAATACATTTTTGACTGAAATAATTAAATTAAAGTAATTAAGTTGAAGAGAGCTTTAAAATTTCAATAATTTTATTATGTTCATGAATTTTTTATGCAAAGTAATAAAAAATAATTTTGGCATTAGTTATACTATTTTCATTTAAAATTGTTATATGAACCTGAAGGGAGGCAAAATATTTACTCCACCAATCGAGAGTTTCATCATCGCTATCTTTGTAAATTTTCACTTTCTTAGTAAAGATCTTGAATTTTAATATCCTCTTCATGATTACAAGCAGCTTAGAACGGATGTCCGTTCCAGCCATTCTCTTATACGCAATGAGACCTTTGCTTTCCTCCTTCGATGGACTATAATCGATCGGCAAAGGTACTGTATTAAACATAAAATAAGAACAACATTATATAAAAAGCCTATAATTATTTTTATGAAACAATATAAAAATTTATAATAATACGAATAAAACAATAGAAAGAAATAATAATTCTAATTTTTAAATTTTCTTAAATATCCTTTTTTCTTTACAATATGCAGTTAGCTTTATTGTATCTTATCAAAAATATATATTCAAAATATAATGCATTTAATACATTTTTAATAAAAACTAAATGTATTAATACTAAACGTATTAAATAATATTTATTATAAAAATGTATTAAATGTGTTACATGCAATACATGTAATACATTTTTAATAAAATATAATAAAATATATGCATCTAATTTTTATTACAAAAATGTATTAAATAATGTTTATTATTTAATACATTTTTATAATAAACAATAATACTGAAAGCGCACTAACACATTACTGCCGTCTGCCGTTTCGCCAACTGGAATTTCTGCATGAATTTCGACTCGTATATCTGCATATTATAATCTTCCTCGGTTATTAATTGCTCCAGGAAGACATGGATGTTAGGGATAATACAGATCCCAGCATATTTGAAACAGTCAAATCCGCGCGAATCATAAGCCTTTATAGTGATGCTCGGATAGTAGATGTCGAGCTCTGGCATTTCCTTGATGATTAATGTGTTTTAAAGTGATTCCATTTTCTTGCTATTAATAGTGTATATCGCGTTGATTTATTTTAATTATAGTTTGATTTCTGACCGTTAAGACAATTAACATTGAAAGACTTCAACAACCAAAATTAAACGTTAATCAAATTATTATCAAAATACAGTTTCCAAAGAAGCTGTTCCTATTTTTTTTTTTTAAATAAAAGTTATCTGTTTTTCTTAAATTGCGCATGTATTTAGTTTAAATGTCTCACACATGTGTTACACACAAAGTTTGCTACTTAACCATTCTCGGAATAATAATTTCAAAATTACCAGTTCGATCATAATGTGTGGTTCCTCAAAGTTGCTGAATTTCTTAGCGTTCTTCATCACCTCCGATTTGATGTGTACTCCGGCGCATTCCACTATAATTCTCGGCCTACGTACCGGTGTATATTTTATCTTCCTCATATCGCGAACACCCCAAAAGATTATCTCCAGTCTGTAGCTCGTCATTTTCGGTCTGATATCCGGTGGGATGTTGTAAATCTTGTCCTCTACTGACACATCCATCGG
>NW_017259240.1:871100-881648 GCF_001594045.1 Atta colombica | reverse complement strand
TATATATATATATAATTTTAAATTTTGAAGAAGGGTCATCGTAGAACTCAATGTATTATCCAACACGTACATACACGAGGTAAATCCTGTTTTCATCCCGTTTTTTTATAATCGAGCAATTTGTGCGAAATATATCGAAATATGTTCATTTTGTTTTTAAAGGGAATATACAGCTTTAGCCAAAAATATAAAGTCTATAAATTGACATAAACTTTCTACATCCAACAAAAGATAAAAATTAAAAAATAGTTTTATTGAAAAATAATATTTTATTTTTATAACAGTGTTTTATCATTTCCTTTGGATTTTATTATCACTTTTTTTTAAGAAAATTCAGTAAACTAAGAGTGCTTTAATACTTTTGAGGCTTCTACGGGTATTTTCTGTAAAGAATCTAAGCGGTTTGTGGTTTGCGGTTTGCAGTTAAGTTGCTTCCCGCACTGATGAAGTGAACTATTTACGAAACGGCAATTAACGATGAATCAAGACAGATGAAGATAACACAACGCCACAAACAGCATAACATCTTTGAAAAGTACTTTATATCTATGGCTAAAGCAGTTGTGTTTTAATTATACTACTTTATTCCTTTAATTAGGATAACTACCACTTCAAAAATGTTAAATGGCAATAAGAATCAAGGGGCGTATTTTTAAAAATATCTTAACTTTCTTTAAAATTTAGCTTAGTCTTCTCTTAATACAATATTAAAAAAAAAAAAATCGCATTTGGAAGTTTTAGATATGTAAAATAGAAAATTTGCAGAGTTTACCTAAATATTCAAGTTATTTTCCATTAGCCTTCATAGAATAATAAAGCTTCTTATCCGAGTTACAGATATTTTGAAACATTTCTGGCGTTATCCATTTATCCAGCATTAGTTTTTGATGTAAATCGGATTGTATGAGACACTCGTTTTGGCAAATTTATGTAAATAAATTTTAATTTTCAAGTATCTTTCCAAAGAAAAAAATTTTAAGAAGAAAATTCTTTAATATGTTTCGTTTATACATTTAGGTCTAGTGAGGAACTAAAGGAAGAGTAAATTCAATCATAAAGAATTTTACAACAGTTGCAAAACTGCTTTTTCTGCTAAACGCAAACATTATAAGCCAAATTATTTGTTTTTTATCTCTTTGCAGTTGGTTTTAGGACAGCCAAATATTTTAACTGATAGCTTTTCTGGCTGATTTTAGGTTGATTTTTATCTGATATTTTTTAGGGTAAGTTAAAATTTTTAAGATCTTTGAAGGAGTAATCTTAATAAAAAGGCTAAAGCAGCACAAGAGTTGAATTTATTACAATTATATATTTCTCTTGAAAAATAAAATTGACATGTTTTGTCAAATTAATCAATTATTAATTAGTAAAAAAAGAAATGGGAAGTTATTGGTTCCTACATACTCATTTTGTATAGAGTTTTACAGTAGTTTTCTGATATTAAAAAATAAAAATATTGATCATTAAATAGAATGTATTATATGAAAATAATGAGATGACACTGTTGAAACATCGTGTTAATATTTGTCCTGAGAAGAAAAATCGATAACTCACTTCTATCAACTCGAAAGCGGCGAGAACTGAACCGGTGCAATCTTTCTGCGGTTGGAATTTGTACCACTCTAATTTCGGTGGAAAATCGGGCGGTGAGTAAGTTTCCGTGGTGAGTTTCACTAATGGCACCGCGATACACTTGCCACAGAATTCCCTCGTGCTCTGTATTTTTTCAATACACAAAAAATATAACTTTTAAGTTCGATTGAATAACTTCGAAAATCTTTTTTTTTTTCATTTTTACTTCAAAACATCAAAAATGATTATATCTCTTTATAAACAACAATATTTTCAATATTTTTATTTTGTATTTGTATTCTTTTTTTGGATGAATTTTTATCTTATTTTTACTTTATCTTATTTTTACACATTTCCTTTCTCGTTTTGTGATAATATTATCAAGAAATTTGACAAGTCTATTGCTTTACTTACGCATAAATCATGCTGAAAAATCTGCAAGACGACTTCAGGTGGTAGAAATTTTGTATATTCCTTACTGCCATGCAAAATAATTGGAGGAAAAATTAATGTCTGGTCCCAAAATGGATCTAAACTTTGTCTTATCATCTGGAAAAATTATATATTTATAAAAATTACAAAAGACATAAGTATAAAATTAAATTTAACGTAGGTTAAAATTAAATTTAAGTTTTACTAAATAAATGCAAACATCTTTCTTGAAAATGTTCTTTATTATTTAAAATAGTTTCGATCTAATTATATATTCTTTATCAAATGTCACATATAATCATTGTATAATATTTTGAAAACACTACCGTATTTTAGAGATCAGTTAGAAATCTTAACATCTACAATATAATAAAAATCTTAATGCAAAAATATGAAAGGTCAACACAAACATAATTGAACAAATAATGTAATTGCAACTTTCAATATAGTTTTGCATAGCAACGGTATCTACATTGTATTTTAAAATAAACTATATAAAAAATAAACGATAAAAAGCTTTAAAAGAACACAATAATAAGGAATTGTTAACTGGAATCGATAAAGAATTTTTACAAGTTGGCTTTTTGAAAATTTTAATTTAAAATTAAAACTAAAAATTAGTTTTATTTTATTTAATTAGAAAAATTTGAAACTTAATATATCTAATTTAATCTAATGTAATCATAATTTAATAAAAGTGGAGCAAATATTTAAAAAGTAATTCAATTAAGAAAAATAATTCTATTTTTGATTAAATATTAATTCTTCAATAGTTGTCGGTATGAAATCATATAGATATCCAATTCAGGAAATCGCGTGCCAAATCTTGTTTAGTCTTGAAATGGCGCAATTATTAATAGTAGTAATATCGCATATTAAATTGAGCAATTCAATAGACAATATTAATGCATGACAAGATTGATGCTAATAAGCATAAAAATCTTAAAAATAGTGAATAATTTAAAATAATCTAAAAAAAAGGTTTCTTCCCTATTAATTATCATCAGTTACATTGACAGAATAAATATTGAACTTGAATATTTTTAAACAGTCTATTGCAGCTTAATTAATCATCAATTAGATCTTATTAATCACATAATATCAGGGTAACGATGATAAATGATGTTGCTGATACCAATTTGAAACTCGTCAGTCATGCATTATCTCGTTAATATGGAACGAATTGGTTTCAAATCAAGCGGTATTACTACGCTTTTAAGTAGCAAATACAGTCGCAACAAACAGTAAATTTTAATATTTGTCACTCTCATATATAGCGAACGAACGGAACGAAATGTTGCGCGTGCAACATTAATCACGCTCGTATTACATCGGTCGTTACTCTCGCGCGTTTCAAGTGAAATGTCATAGGAATACACACCGCAGAAATTTCACGGCATCCTGACCGTGTATGCATGCATAGTGTGTATTCCTATGATCACTACGATGACATAGAATGCCACGATACTCGGCGGATGAGTTATATCTCGCTCGAAATTTCATATTTTAACGATTTAAAAAAACTGGGAAAATGAAATTTGCACGTTCCGTTAAAATGTTGAACGTAACTCACCCGTGTGGAAGCCGTGTATCCTTGAAACACGACTTGTATGTACAAATCCAACAAGCCGGAAGCATCCATTCCGGGGTCAAAGTGACCTTGGAATATGTGAGCTCTCAACTGAAACGTCTGTAACGATCACAATATATCTTTTTCAGGTAGCAGTATCTCATGGTATATCATTTTTACACGCGTTTCAATTTACAATTTAAATTAGAAATAACATGAACAGTCATCATTTTCAGTCATTTTTATTTTCTAGATTTATATCACATTTTTTTGTAAAAAGTATGATGATAAAATTCTTTATTTTTCAATAATTATGTCTTTCATTAATGTTTGGTTTTTTATTTTTATAATAATTTATTCCCTTCATTTTCTTTTAATAAGTGAGAAACGTTGATATTTCTAAAGTTAAAAATTGAACAATATGTGTCATATCTCGAGAACATTAGCAATAATATAAAAATTTTATACATTATTCTACTATCTGAATATTATATAAAATTTGAAGACTGTTCTCTTATTGGTTAAAATTTATTTAATTTCTTTATTTGTTTTAATTCTTATATAATATAAAATCACGTTTTGTATTTATTTGCAAGCTGTAGCATTATGAATTAAATCAAATTCTTTTATATACTAATAAACTTCTAATAAATCGTGCAAAGTTTATTTAAATTCACTTACATTTATTACTTAAAAATTATTTATTATTTATATAGCAAAACGTAGTTTATTTTTTTATTTCGCTGCAAATTATAAGCCGAATTACTTGTTGTTTTGTCTTTTTTAATTGATTTCGAGGCAATATATTTATGATAAAAATTTTTTATTGATGTTGGCTCTTTTTACTGATATTTTTAGCTGATATAGGCAAAAACATCCTTAATGTCTGTCGAGACGTGTCAATCTGATTTCTCTTGAAATCAAACGTAACGCTCGCGATCAATTTGTGCATTTCGTGCATCGTAATGCCCTGTCGCTATCTTTTCACTCGTCTCTTACCGAGAACTGATTGTACTCGATGTACTTCGGGAACGTGTCGACATTTCTGCCGTGATCGATCTCGTATCCCGGCGGAATTGCACTCCAACACGCAGCGGCGTACCTCGCGTTGCCGAGCCACAAAAATGCCTCGATTTTGCAGGCGCTGTATTCGACAGGCTCGCTTTCGTCGTCCGGATTCCTGGGGAACAGATTGATTCGCCGACCGCATTTCTCGCCCATTTTAGTCGCTTCCTCAGAGTAGACGATCTGCTCGGCTGACAGACGCGAGTAAGCGACTCGTTTCGAGCCAGCGATCATCCAGACAAAAACATCCGGAAGACTATGTTGAGGCTGATTGAACAATATATCAAATGATCTATCATGTAAGATTGAAATTGATTTAAAGATAAAATATCTAGAAGAAATCTTTAACATATCGATTTGTCATAATAGTTATCCATTACCAGTATATGATTTTACAATAGCACTTTAATTACTATCAAAATTTTTTTAAGTGCATGTAAAAAATAAATGTTATTAAATATAAAACTTTGCGTAAATAGCTAAACAATAATGTACAGACAAAAACATCGTAATGATAATATAGATATGATAACTACAAACTTTTATATAGGATTAATATGCATATATATATATATATATTTCTTCAAATACTGCAAATGAATTATAAATGTAACACAAATATTAAATTAATATTAAATAAATGTTAAATAAATTTCTTTTTAGATCATTATTACAAATAAATTATTGATGTGACATAAATATTATTAAATAAACACCATATAAATGTTTATAATAATAAATATTTTCTTTATTTGAAATGAATAAATAATATATAATAAATATTTAATAAACATTTAATAATTATTAATTTTACAATAAAATATACACTAATTAATGAAAAAATATTGTCCGCCGATTGTGTAATCTCCATAAAGAAGGATTTAGAGTATTATAAGGTTCATAATCAGAATTTGATTGTCAATTTGGAAATCAATATTTATCACCGAAAGTTTAAAATAAAGTGAAAACTTGATATTACTAAACATTTTCAAATCGAGCTTTGTGTTAATTATCTTTTTTTCTATCCACCGTACTAAGTGTATTAAGTGTTCTGAATTTTTTATTTTTGACACTCAGACACGAATAAATTATTAAATTATTCATAGGTCAAGCTTCAAAGAAACTAAGCGAGCAATTTATTTAAAAAAAAAAGAGGAGACAAGATCTCAAATCTGGCCCACAAAAGATTAAGAAATAAGATTTGCGTCATTTCTCTTTTAACTTTATATTTTCTTGTAGGAGCTACGTTGTTAACTTACATCATCGCATAGATTCCTCAATTTTTTGAAATAATAATACGCATGAATCATCGCAATTCTCATGTAATTGTTATTAGGAAGTTCACCATTGATCTTAATCCTTGTAAGTACATCTTCGACATTTTTACGGCATAAACTTATACGATGACGATCGAGTTTAGTGGTTCCTCCTTTGGATTCATATTTACTAGTGTCCAACGCGTCTAAATATCGCACACAATGAGCTTTTAATGTGCGAATCGTTTCATTGTAAGCTTCGAAAGCTATAGGATTCTCAACAACTATAAGAGCCTCCAGTTTCTCTAATTTTGTTTCCTAAAATCAGATTAAAATGATTTATAATTTTCTTAATTCACACAAACTGTATTTGGCGTTAAATAATTCCAATACGTTAAGATGTTTGAAAATTTACTTAAAATTATATTTTAAGTGATTTTAGCAAATATTGAACTAAAATAAGTAATAACAATAATAAGGATTTAATAATAATTAATTAGAGTGTGTATTAATTTTATTAAAATTAACTTTAATAAAATTAATAAAATTAAAATCAATTTATTAAAAAATGAATTTATTGAAATAAATTTTAATAAAATAATTATAATTTTATTAATTATATTGAAATTAATATTTAAAAAATTAATATGCTATAATTCTATTATGTAGTTTAGTTTTAAAATAAAATTTTAATAACATAATAATTCATCATAAGTTTTATAATCTAATTTCAAAATAATATTTTAAATCTATTCCAATTAAAAATTTACGCATTTTTAATAACACCTAATTGCAATATACCAAAAAATTAGAAATGTAACGAAGATTATTGTTGTTATTCATTCTCCATTCCAAATTTGGCCACCAAGATTTCACATATAAACAAGGCTTTCTGGATCCCAAAGGTACATAATTATATTTGCTGTCCAAGGTGCCGGTCCTTCGCGGGGTTGATTGACTCTCGAAGTTCGTTCGCTTTTTCAATTCGATTTCTGCTGAAGGCAAAAGTAAACGAATAAAAGAATATTCTTTATCGCACGTCTCAATGCTAAATGTGACTTTCTGCTTCCATCTTGCGTTGACGTTAAAAACGTAATTCACATGAGACAAATACAGAGTGACTGTAACCAACAGCGACAAATCCGTAGAGATGCCGTTGCAGATAGAGGAAAAGTAGTAAGTTGCGCAACATAAATTTTGTACCTTAAAACAGTCGTCTCTTCCACCCGAAAATTTATCTCTCTTATCGGGAACCACCCTGTAGAAATCGCAATCGATGGCGACTGCATTGCTAGATTTGCGGTAGATGAAAGAAATATACTAGGTATTTGAAACAAATTGTCTCCCCTAAATTCTCACTTCCATTTCCATTTACAGTCACATTTAGTGTTAAAATATTTTTCGGACGCAATAATGTGATGGGCAATGGGCAAGAATAAAAATTTATAGAGCACCTGATTGGTTGTTATTAATTTCTATGCACTGACTGTGCGAGAATTGCCGATTTCCCGCGTTTCCCAGACTCAATTCAAAGCTGATTAATTTCGATCCAAATCTAGAGCGGTCGATCAAACACACGTCGTATAGTACTCCGACCAAAAGATATTCCTCAGTCAACCATAAGCTTTTCTACATTTTTTAAATATAAGTTTTCATAATTCTTTTATTACAAATAATTCTAAGGAATTATTTTATTTTATTTCAGTATTTGTAATTTTTTTAATTCCATATAAATTTTTACATTTTATTCGACCAAAGCATAAATTTTTTGTTTTTAATTAAAAAGAAACGATTTATTAGAATCTATTAGAATAAATTAGATTTCAAAAATATTTTAGGCATTGTTTTACTATATTTGTTAATCTTCAGTACCCACATCTCAAAAAAATCTCTATCTACCCACATCCGGGTATTTGTAACCCATGTGTATTTGTTTTCTTTTGCTTGTATTTCAGATTGTAGTGCATCGATTTTACCTTTTTACTATTTTTTTTTACATTGTTTGAAGACTGAGAAAAAGAAAATTTTTTTAGTTAGAAAGTTTAAAATAGCACAAAAGATATTTTGCAATAAGTGAAAAGTGATCGGAAAAAACGTCTGAAAATCGGGGGAGTTACGTTAATCCTTTGTGGGTATAGAGAGTACTGAGGGTTAAGAATATAGCAAAATAAATTAATTTAATGTTAGAAATTTTTGTAGGATTATAAAAGTCATTGTTGCGGAAAACCAATTTTTTATAAGAAAAATATATTAAATTTTAACTATAAATAAAATAAATTGTCGCAAAAGTGAAGCATAACAACAAATCTAATCACTTCAATAATGGGAAATGCTGGAATGGTTTCAACTCCGATTCCGGAAGATGATTCTGGGTCATCCATTTCAGTTTTCAGCGACAGAAGCACCCTTCCACGATACAAAGGCATTGCCGTCAAGCATTTGCCCGAGCAGCCGTTCTTTTCCACGGAGCCGGATCCATAAAAGTGGATGAAAGACGGCCCGTAAGTCGGCAGGAATCCTGTTGGCAGGACAAATGCTACCTTTTGCAATTTTTCACGTCGCACTCTTTCTTTATTACTTTCTAACATTTACTTGAACTTTGTACATATTAGTAAGCGTGCGTTTAAATGACAATAATAAGGATTGATCTCGAACTTTATACTTGGAAATTTATTTGTGTAAATATTTATCTTTTTATCAGACCTTATCGTAATATAAAAATATTTAAAATATATCGTAAACTATATCGTAAACAATTTATCGTATTTGGAGTAAAGATATTGCAGATATTGGGAGATAAAGACACAATGAAAGAAAAAAGTGGTTACAATTTAATTGTCTTTTTTTTAATGTTAATTAAGTATTTTTTAAACTACATATCTTTCTAGGAATATAAATACAATTATTATAACAGAAATAAGTATAAAAATGAAAAGCTTAACTTGTTATAATTATCATAATTTTTGCTGTTATAATGTTAAGATACTGCTGTTATAATATTGATAGAACTACATATGTATAGTACAGTTCTATCAACAAATTACATTCGGTTGGCATTGAAAGTGACTATAAATTACAGTTATTATTACAAAAAAGTAGTTTGCAACTACAATAATTTAACTGTATTTAATTCAACTATTTTCGGTGCCAACTCGATATGTATATTTATTGATTGAAAGCTCTACGTACTTATACATAAAAGTTATACATAAGTTATTATTACTAACATTAAAGAAGTAATAATCATAATTATGATAACATGTAACCATTAGTCACAAATACCACAAATTTTTTTTCTCAGTGTACCTGTGTAAATATATTTATTTATTCCAATTTTAATTTACTTTACTTTCCGGAAACAAATTACGCTATTTTTTATTCCTGACAACGAAAGAGAATCATTTGATGATCTCACCATACTCTCCGGAATTCGAGATCTTTGTCGTATCCAGGATATGTACTGCTACGGTGCAAGTCCGGCAACTGTCGATACGGTGTTTTATAGTGATTCTCACACGATGGCAAAGAACGGGGAACATCTCCTTGAAAATTATGGCCTCGTAGAATTTCGGACAGTAGGTTTGCCATGCTTCACTCGTTGTTCCCTGAAAACACTACAACCTGTAATCGTTTGGTTCGGCCGTGTAAGTCCGTGTTTTCTCTAAATAAATACTTCTCGTCTCTCGGTAGTAGCAAAGTTTATGCATTAAACACCTAATGTTATATATTTATTCCCGTAAAAATTAAAGACGTTTTTGAAATTTTCTCTCCGCGTGAAAATAAGAGTCCTACAATGAACTCTTTCATACCTTCATTCCAGCGAATGATATTTGCACGTAGGGATTAATGTTCTCGAAATCGGTTTTTCTGCACAAGCTGCTCATGTCGGGTAAACCGTCGGCGCGATAAACAATGAAAACGTATCGAGCACGTTGCCTGAACGGCAGTTTCTCACCACCGATAGGAAGCAGGAGGTTCCTATGTTCAAGCGCGAAATTCAAGCAAACAATGGAAATTCTGATAAGCCACTCGGTGTAAATTACGGATATGTCGATGGTCAGAAATTTATCTTTTTTTAGGAGAAATTACCCTTCGATATCGTCTTCATCTAATATTTCTGGATGCACCTTAACTTTCTCATCCTTGACGTTCACTGTGATGTTGCACTTTACGTAACCCTTTGGACCCGCCGTCAGATCCTTTGGATCTGTCAACACAGCCCACTTATGATAGTATTGACGATCTACACACAAAAGCAATACATACAACTTGAAAGTGCTTCTTCGATGCTTTGATAAGTCGAACGTATTCTTAATTTCTGAAGCGTTTCTCTGATATCTAAGATATTTCTTCATTTTTATTTGTAAACAGAAATACTTTTCAGATAATTAAGGTAATTGGAGGGTCGAAATCATTGATAATTTTGTATAAGTAATTGAAGAAATGTGCGAAAATGTGTTGATATTCCTACGCATACAAGTCATAAAGTCAAAAAATATATTCTTTATTGACAAATAATCGTATACGTGTGTACGTATACGATATATGTGTACTTAGTTTCTTATTGACAAAAGCTTAGTTTGAGTAACATTTATACAATATACATATAAAGAATAGAAAAAAATATTTTTTATTAACAAATATAAATGTACT
>NW_017259240.1:868183-871000 GCF_001594045.1 Atta colombica | reverse complement strand
CACACACACACACACACACACACACACACACACACACACACACACACACACACACATATATAACGAAAGTATATTTCGTTTCTTTTTAGTTGTTTCGCAATGATAGTTTTCAGTAGTCCGATTTTAATTAAAAATCTTCGGAAGATTTCCGTTATCTGATAATTCACTACAAAATAAATCAAATAAAAATTAGCAGAATGACAGCAATTTATTTTAAGAAACTCAATTCTTGTTTAGTTTTTTTACACTAAAGAATTAGTCTCGTAAAATGAAATATTTTAACGGCATTGTTCATGATTCACTGGATTCAGCGGCAAGTTTTCTGAATACTTCTAAGCTAAAATGCATCATAATCGGATTACCGCAAAGAGAGATATCATTACAAAACCACGATCTCGAAAAAGAAATAGAGTATATTTTACACTGTCAGAAATTTTGTTATGAATTCAAGTAACATGTAAAGGAAGCTTGTGATTATGAACTTTTTTATGAAAAGTCTTTCATAAAAAAGTAATGAATGGGTTAACTGGAAATTAAGTTACAGTAGTAGTTATATAATGACTGTATGTATTAAATTTTTTTTTAATGCAAATTCAAATAAAATTTTATGAAAGTACATTAAACTTCACAAAATTTTACAAAAAGTACATTAAATTTTATGTACAGGTTACACAAATATACATTTCAGTAACAATTGAGTAACAATTGAATTTAATGTAATGTTATGAAATTAAATTCAACCTGTGTAAATTAAAAATATATTAAACTTTATAATATTTTTAACAGTGTAGTTATATACATATATCGTATATTTATATTTGTTAAAACAATATATTTTTCTACTTTTTATTTGTTATATAAATATAGTTCAAAACTTTGCTGTTATTTATTCAGTTTTTCATAAAAAAATTGTTAAAGTAAATACAATTTTCAAGCATTATGACCTTCCAATTCCCTTAAGCTGTTTGCCACTTAGAAAGAATTTATCTCTTCCTTTTAATTCACTGTATCAGTAACAAAGCTATAAAGTACATCCGCATTTTCTTTATCTCTCTTTTCATTTTTCTTTTTGGTAACCTGGTTGTTCCCATACTGTGGCAACTTCGAAGGAAGTGTTTCCATGAAACTTTAGCCGAACAAAGTTGCGCAGATAGACTGCTATCGTGATTCTCGTGTTTAGCAGATTGTCCAAACTGCATGTGAAGTCGAATACGAAGTACTGTGTATTTAAAAGGCAAAAGGTAAATATGTAAGTCCACATGAATAGAATATCTTTGTTCACGCACATAGTATTCCGAAAGTTAAATGTCAGAAAAATTTCAGGATAGCTTAAAATACAGAATCTTCAATCTTGATAGACTCTAAATTCTTGAATTTAAAAGATTCATATCTGCAAGAATACTGCATAACTTGATAAGTTTCTAAAATTTTAATAATTTATGATGTCATTTTAACCACAAATTGCGAATGTTTTAAAATAAATAGACAAATTTAATTTTTAATTTATGAAATTGGAGTCTAAAAATTTCAAAACTATTTTAAGTTTAGAAATATATATAAGTTCCTATATATAAACACGTCCTACACGTATCCTATATACATATCTACAATCTACAAGATTTAGAGAACTCAAGAATTCTGGAAACGAATCTAAAGTCTCTCTTAAAACTTTCAGTTTTAAGTTTTAAGAACTAAGTTAACAAAGATTTTAATATTTTAGTACTCAAAGATTGTGCAGATGTCTGTCCAGTCAATCCATTCTAACTTATAATTTCAAGACGAACGTTTCATACAAATTAGTTTTGACTATAACTGACGATAACTTCACCTCATTATAAATAGGATTGTCAGTCTTCTCACGTAATACTGTCCTTCTCTTGCGATTTCCAACTTTAACGATGACCAGCGGATTCGCATTTTGTGGCAAATATCTTGCTTCGAGTATAGTAATACAAACTTGATAGATAGAGAACTTCGGTCTGAATTTCTTAAAAGGCATCGCGGGCTACAAAATCGATTGCTGATATTGGCCACATGCCAGATGCGATTTGCATTTGTTTAACTTGTTGTTTGTTTGTTTTTGGACACTTCAAGTGCGACGGCTTTGAATTTATGCACGGCACTATACAAGACGGACAAAATACGAGAATATTTGGAATATGTTTAATAAAACTTTCTTGTCAATAAAATTTTCTTTATTCCCTTTTAATTCACTGTAAAAGTTTTAGTGTTGTTTAAAAAAAATAATATATCTTTTTTCAAAATATTATATGAAGTATCTGCTTCATATTTAACATTTCTTTATTGTATCTTTATTGTAACCAAGCTATAAAGTACATTCAGCATTTTCTTTGTCTCTCTCTTTTTATTTTTCTTATATATACTTCTGTACACTTTTGTAAAGTTTAAGTTAAAGAAGTTATTTTATAATACTTCTGTCACTTAATGTAAAGTATTTACATACTTTTTTACAGGTATAGAAAATTATTGTATATTTTACATATCTACTAAAAATATAATTGTTTTTATCTTTAAAATAATTTTTGATTCTTTTATATTGTATGATTTATAATTACTCTTTTGCAATTAAATACACAGAATTGTATTTTGCTTATACATTCATTTGTAAACAAAAGAATTATCGGCAGATTTAGACTTTTATTCATATATCATCAAATGGTATAATTTGTGCAAGAGTTAACTACAGAAGATACACTTTTGACTATAATCGATATAAAGTCTAGCTTTCGTTCTTACCTTCTGTTGGGTTCTTATAACTCGACTAAAAGTTACATCGTCTGTCGCTTTTCTCAAAAG
>NW_017259240.1:846757-868083 GCF_001594045.1 Atta colombica | reverse complement strand
ATTTATATTAATACTGTAAATAAATACTATAAATATTATAAATGACTAATTTTTAATCTTATTAAAAATTTTTATTTGTCAAAAATTAATGCTTTTTAATATTTATTATTATTAAATATTTAAATTTAAAATTTGGAAAAAAAAATATGAATGTGCAATATAATAATTTTGCTGCAATATCTTCAATATCATAATTCCTCTTTTAATCTGAAACTTGCGCCGTGGAATAGATATTCCTACAGCGCCTGATGTCATCGGATTGCAGTTCTTAAATTTTAGAAAAGTCGTTGATTAACTTATATTTATTTCTTATAATCTTTTTTTACAATTGCTAAAATTTGTTTTATTTTTATTTTCAATCGCCGTACGACAAATTAAAATATATTATTATTTCCACTGCCTTCACTTAAAAAAAAAATTAAGCAAACCGCAGTTAGTTTTATAAAACATGAATTTTTTATAATAGAGACGTAGTTTTAATTTATTAAAATACTTCTTCGAATTAAGATTAATTTTATCTCATAATGATTTTTCCATAAACAGAAACTGCGTGTATTCAGATAATAAATTTTACCCCGACTTCATGTCGTTTTTGTCGAAGGCCACCCTGTCAGGCACAAGTGCGTACTTCACACGTCAATTTTGTGTCAGTCGTGTAAATACAGACCTCACCGTACAAAGTACTTATCCACTGTTCTGACAGCAATCGAAATACAGTCGTAATCTAAAATATTGACGCATAATTAAACTAGACATACCGCAATATGTGCCTATATAAAACCATTCTTTCATAAAAAGAACTAAGTACATTATATTATTTTTAATATAATTTTAATATAATTTTAATAATTTTTCTTAAAGAATTCTATTCCTTTTTCTCTTAAAATGCTATTTCTTTTCAATCAATTTAACATAAATAAATTTCATTAAAATATTAAATATTAGAAAGTAGTCACCGAAGAGACATCCTTATTTTTTGGAAATAATTTATATTTTTTGGAATAATTTTTGGAATAATTATTGCATTTCTCTTGTCTTATTATTATAATACTGATAAAAACATAATCTATTTAGAATTTAGATTAAAGAAGTGATAAAAATAATTCATTTATATTTGTGACTTGTTTCTGTACAAACTCAGTTATAAACAAATTCTGCAAATGTGGAAATTCGTACAATTTTTTTCAGAGACAAGAAATTTTTTATTCTTATACATCATTTAGTTCCGGAAATAATTAATCTACATAACTAATTAAGAAATGTGATGAAGTTTTAAAAAACAATTTCTTTGTCCATTTGTCTCCTTAATTTCTGTCTGCGGCTGAACTTACGGGAAACACACACACAAATGATTTACAACTTGCAACAGCACGTGTCAAAGTATATGAGACGTACCCATAATAGTTTTCGAATATACACCCTCTATTACACGCCCTTACTAGTTCATTCGAATCGCCGTTCCTCCCTTACGAATTGTCAACTGCGAAACGTATTGACGACGTCATCGATATCGTGGTGCGTTTCTCTTTATTATTATGGAAATCTAATATGAAAAAAGCCCTCGATAAAACACGAACGATAAAGGCCGAAGATGCGGACAGTTATTAATGAGAATGAATACTCGCCTATCGAGTCGATGCATGAAATTTTCCCATGCGAGCGTATCGTCGCGAAATTAATTGTCCGGCGCTTGCAAAGATATCGCCAAAATTAATTATATATAATTAAGTATTATAAAGACAACTATAATTAAGTATTATAAAGATGATAATCAAAAATATAATTAATCTTCTGAATTTATTTAATATAACAGAAAGTTGAAGACAATCGACTTACGCAAATGATTAAACTAAAAGCGAAAACTTATAGAACGTTTATAGAATGCCAATTATTTATGTGTGTCTATAACATAAATAGTTTACTCTCTTAGAAAAAAAATTTTATTTATTAATTATATTCATAATAATTGTAACAATATAAAAGTAATTTATTCAAATTTCGGAAACAGCTTAATTATCAAAATAATATTTAATTGACTCGCTAATAAGTTTTTTTTTTATGACTCCTATAAAAGATCGAACTATCGCGCTTCATCTCGTTTCCAATTTTTATAATTCTGGAACAAAAAATTAATAGTAAAAAGTAGTCTCCTAGGATGAATTATTTGAGATTCTGCTCGGCGAATTCATTATCACGTTACAACGTCATTATCAACTTAAATCTGCCAACTTGCTTCTAATGAAGGTCCAAATTACAATGGCGCAATGCGCGCCGTAAATTTTTGTCCCCCAAAAACGCGAAAAACGGACGAAATTACCGAGTAATCGTCACAATGACGCGACGAGGAAGAAAAAAAGGGAAAAAAGCATAATAAAACGAGAAAAAAGCTAACTCTCAGGGGTCGAGACAAGCGTGTTAGCCGCAGGGTTGTAAGTTAACCCCGCTAACTGGTCGCGGAACACGAGCGACTCGACGGGGGTGCCTCGCCGTTGGGGGTGTTCGTTATGCGAGCCCTTTGAGAGGGTCACGTGCCCGTGCAGTGGACCCCTCAAGCCGATATCGTATTTGTACAACACGCACGGCCATTATTGTAATACGCCTGTTTGTGTGTTTTGCGCAGTCTTTGTGCGCCACCCCCTACATGATCCATCCGTCTCTCCTCTTCTCCTCCTCCTCCTTCTCCTTCTCGCATCTCCCTTATAGTTCTTTTCTTCTCTCTCTCTTTCTCCGTTTCTCCTTTTTTCTCTCGATCTCCTTTTCTCGCTTTTTCTTTTCTTCCTTTCCTATTTTCTTTATGTTTATATAGCAAACAATTTGTAGACATGGAAAAGTGCAATGTTTTATATCTTAAACATATTTTTTACAAATTAATATTAATTTTTTAGTAGAACCATTCAGACTGCAAAGAAGTAAAAGCATTAATGTTTCTGCATATTATTTTTTTGTTTAAAAATTTCTTGATACTTCTTTATTGTAAATTCATGTTCATATATTTGTCTTCATTTTTTTCTTTTTTCTTCATCTTTTTTTGCGTTCTCTCTCTCTCTTTTTCTCTCTCTCTCATTCTTTCTTTACTGCTCTTCTTTCTGACTCCTTGCAATTCTCGCCGTCGAGTTTTCGCACACTTGTCGCGCTGATTATTATTGCGAGCAGCGGGTTATTATTGTTCCGTGAAACAATGAACACTCGCAATCTGCAAAAGGGTGAACTCGGCCTCCCTCGCTTCGGCGGATCACGTGGGAAACATCGTGGCTTTTTTGTTGGGCGTAACGCAGCTTTTCTCTCAAACATCGTGGGATGCTAGAAGGCGGCTGTCGCGCGTCAATTCTGCTTTTAATCCTTCCAATTCTTTTACTCGATGACTTCATCAATGCGCTACTTTTGTATTATAATGTTAATCCAGTAAACATCATCAACTAAAAATGACATAACATTATATTATAATTTTATATTCAATAATATAAATATGTAATATAATACAGTACATATTACATAACAGTTTTATTGTTATTGAAAGAATGTACAATTACAACATCGATAAACAATTATGATACGAATTTGGACACCGATGAAAATAAATCTAATTAAATAAGAAAAATTCTGTATTCAGTCAAAACGGATCTTCGTGTTGTTTAAATATTTCCATATACTTTTTATGTAAATTGATATTTAATTCTGCAAACCGCACGCCAAATCTTTTTCGGTCTTAAAATGCAATCATAAGCTGATCTAGAGTAGTAATGTCATTTATTAAATTGACAAGCAATTTAATAATTTTTTATGCTAATAAGTATCTTTATAAGAATATTAATAATGATGTTAATTTTAATCTGCAAACAATTTATTGCGAAAATCATTGCTTCAATCAGGATGAATCTGATCAGTATTATTACTCTGCTTATTGCATTTCAAGATCGAAAAAGATTTCTGCACGCAGTTTGCAGAATCATATATGTATATAAATTTGCACAGATTTATTCAAACATTAAGATCCTTTAATTGAAAATATTATTTCTCTTATTTAATTAGATAACATTGTTATATTACTTTTAGTTGATTTTTACTGGGAGACAAAGAAAGATTATAGATTTGATATCTAAACTGCAGCTTTTTAATAAACATTCGATTTTTTAATAAACATATTTAGTAAACTCTTGATAAAACTGAAAATATATAAGATACAATCTCTCAAATTTATCCCTCAAGATTGATTAGTTCATTGTGTTCATATAACAAAACATAGTCTTATTTCATACAGAAAAAGTTGTGCATTCATAAGCTGAAAAAATAACACTCGCGAGAGTGAATGCGATCTCTATGAAATTCCATTTAATATCGATTTCATTCATCATCCACGTTCAAATATCGGCGAATGTACCATCAGATTTAATTGAGCCGTTGCACGATCGCAATGGCATGTCAATCGGTCAGTCCGCGAGCCATCATCGCGGTTCTTCTTCGGGACTTTGCTCTTCATGGGTGGCTGGAAGCAGCCCGAGAAGTGGGCCGCATCGTATAAATAGCGGAACATTATCCTATCTCCTGCGCGGTGGGTACCCGTGGCACACTCTCTTCTTTTGGTTGCTAACCCTCTCGGCCTCGCGTTCTCTCTCTTCGACTTCGGCCAGGGCACGTTGTGTCGTGCACGGCCGCTCGAACGTAGATGATGGGATGACGGACCGCGGGCGTGTCCGAGTAGCCGATACCGGGCGCGTGATCGGGAGACCTCCCGGGGGCCGACCACCCTCGAGGGGCCACGAGGGTCGACTTGTTAGCCAGACACAACGGGCTCTCGAACTAACGGAGTGCTCTCCGTGGCCGACGACAGCTACAAGCCGACAATGTTTCTCCTGCGCCTCCGTATATATTGATGCGCGCGATGAGTACATCGTATTTGCATTGAAAAGTGCATTGTAGTTCTTTCTCTCGTTGTTTGAATATAGAGAGAGATAAATATCCTAATAACTGAATTAATCAGAAGATATCATCGGTTTTTATATTATTATTGATTGATAATTAGTAGCACTACAACAGGAATCGATATCCACATGAAATTTTGTTTTATCGATAATTAAAAAATAATAATATATTTATAAATCAAAGAAAAGATAGTTAAGTACTTTACATATAATTATAAGTATAAAATATTTATGTATAAGATAATGTATAAAAACTTTGTTGATATACTGATTATACAATAATAATTAAACTAAAACTTGAAATTTAATTTTTAATAATGTCATAATCATAACAAATATGTATTTAGATAAATACATTACAATATTTTAAAGAATTCGAAAATGTATAAAACAATAGTATTCACAGATATATTTAAAAATGTAATAAGCCAATCAGAAAATTATATTAGCCTCTTAAAACATACTAACAGTTACTAACAGTCTTGAAATAAGAATAGACTATCAATCTCTCTGGTTGGTTTATGATAATGTTAAGATTGTATTAAATTGTATTTAAGAAGGTCCTAAATATAAGATCCGATTATGAATACTGGCCTATGTTTTATTCGAAATAGTAAAAAGATTAGTAAAAATATGATTGTGCCTGTGATATTTGAAATAAACAATTTTTTCCAATAACTTGCAATCAAAATTATATGTTTTTATTATTTATTTTGATATGAGATAATCTAATTTCTTCGTTTTAGTTTACCTTTGTCTTGTTATTATAAACAAATATCTTAATAATTATAAATATGATTGATTGTTCACTGACACATTTTGCAGTTATTATTGGGACATTTACCTTATTTCTTTTCTTTTTTTAACAATAAATTCTGCGATGATCGACTTTTCTCCAAACAAGACATAGATATTCGAAATTACATTTTATTTTCTTTAGAAATTTAATATATCTTGATGTATCTTCTTTGGAAGAATTTAAGCATAAATCATCTCTTTTATTATCCCTATTATCATTTTTATTGCTTTATACTATTTGCTGCTATTATTACCGTTACATAGTTTCGCATAATCTTTATTTTTATTCCGATGTCTCCGTTGTGATCGTGACTACAGTCATTATTATAATGATGTATACGGTGACCTATTGGGTTATATTTGACATTTCAGTCAATAGCAGCCAGATGTAAGATGCAATATTTGTGCGCATGTCATATTAAACGTAATAAAGATGCATAAAAAAATCTTGTTTAGCTTTCTCAGAGTATAATTTTTGAACCTCGTTTCTTATCTTATCCACATAAGCTTGTACTCATCTGAGCTGTCTGTCATTTCGTGAACTTGATGGCCCCGTTTATCTGTAAACACTGACTGTGACTATTCAAGGTCGAGATCTAACGAAATCTCGAACGACTTTTTGGAGGAGATTTAAAGTACAATAATACTCGCGATTGCAATATAGTTCAGGTAGGAAATGATTAGATCATCTAAACAATAATCTTAATTGTCTGCTATGGTGGTTATTTTTTATTGGTTCTTTAAAAGCGATCTGATCAGTTAATAGTAACCAAATTTTTTTAAATTTATAAATAAACACGATGTATAAATTCTATAAAAATTGAAATAATACAAATAATGAAAAATAACGATATAGAATGTATATCAGTTAATACAGTATTTATGATGATAAGATCTTAATTATTTAATTATGTTACACAATATATTTTATCATTATTTGCTTACGATAGTAAAAATTCTAGTACGATGGTCGGATAAAATATATAATATACAAGACTTGTTGAGTAGGCTATTAAATACAAGTACAAAGAAAAAACAATAATTTTATTTAAAAATTTAACTAGATATCGATTTGAAAATAAACTTTATTAAATCATCAAAATAATTATATAAGATTATTTTATTCACATTTGATGAAATATATAATTTTATCGATTAATTATAATTATTCTGTTATATATTCTATATTCAGGGAATATATCTTAAATACATCTTAAATTTCGCAGTAGTTGAAGGGGAGGAGTAGCTTCTGTTCTTGTGACGAATCCGCTTCATATATGTGTCCTACGTTATGCCGGCGTGATTGAATAAATTTTTCAGATAATTCCTGGGACTCCTACGAAAAAATGTGATTATTGGCCCGAGATCCGAACCGAAAGCGAAACCATGTACGTCCGAGCTTCCTTAATGAAGGTACATTCTTCCTTCGTCCGCCGATCAAGATATCCCCTATATAAATCGAATGCTTTTCACCGAGGCTCAATCAAGCCATACGGTAGCCTGAAAAATGCCACGGGTTTAGGTTTCGATTAGGATCATAAAGAATTAGCAGGTCGAGTCCGCGCAAACAGCATGACCGATTGTATTGAAACATAACGAGAAAAGAAAGATCGAAATGATAAACTGAATTTAATTCTCGAACTATATAATATTTGAAACTGTTCTAAATTCATACAATAATCAAAATAATTAATGTAATAAAAAAAAAACACTTTTATACATCGTTATGCAAAAGAAAGATAAGCGTTTTCAATTTATATTAATAATAAAAATTAAAAAACATAATATAATCTTAAAAATAAGAAAAAAGAAAGTTTTATTTTAAATCTAAATTTCGTATATATCTATATATTCTTTTATAATACAAACACAATAATAATACAAACAAACATTATATTAATAAGAAATAGCCTTTTTTGTTTTCCCTCTTATTAATGATTTCAGAGAGTGAGAGAGAGAGAGAGAGAGAGAGAGAGAGAGAGAGAGAGAATCGTTATATATGTATTGGATCAGTATAAAAGTTTGTGCTCGATTTATTATTCAAAGTTCAAACAGCTGCAATTTTGTTAAAAATAAACGAAACTTAAATTTTAAAAAAGGGTTTTAAAGCTTAAAATCTCTCTCTACTTTCGAATGGTTACTATATTTTTCGAGTTTATGTGAGTTTTGTAATATTTACATATAAAAAACTACGAATTAGAAAAATGAAAAATTTTTTTTTACTTTGTAGGTCTGTAACGTGCTCAAAAAAAAATTGAGAAAATTTTCGATTCTCTATCGTAAAAGTTTAAAACTTTCCTTACAAAATCGTTTTTAAAAATGTTCCTACAATTTTTTGTTACTGTGTTGTTACAAATTAAATTAAATAAAATGAATGTTTCGACTTTGATTGCTCACAACTGTATCAAAACCATCATAATTTAAAAAATTAGATTCTTAAATTTTCTTATCAGATAGAGTAAGATTTAGATTTTATTTTATTTTTAACAAAAATAGCAGCTGTTTGAAGTTTGAATAATAAACCGGGCATGAACTTTTGCATTGATCCAATATACTATATATATATATATGAGATGATTCTATTTCAAGAGTGCAAGAGCACGATAGCTCCATCGTCGAATTAAAAATTTCCCTCGGCGTGATGATAGAGTAAAGGGGAAAAACGGACGAGGTATACAGAGAGCACATCGGTATATCCAGCGAATGGAATGTCTTAAGACACCGCCCACAGGCATACTAACGAATACCGGGGTCGTTATCCTCCTCTTAATTAATAGCTATTCTCGTCTTCTTCCGCGCGTCCTTACTCTCGCTCTCGTGTCGACGATGATAGTGCTCCCTGCTTCCCCTCTTTAGGCTCACTCGTTCTCTTTCCCTCCTTCTTTCCCCGTCTTTTCTTACCTTTTCCTCTTTCTCTCCGTATTCTTGACTTCCTTTTCAGCTACGCGTTTTGCGAGACTTCGTCGAGTAACGACCTAAGCATAATCAGGCCAAGCACGCAAATTAAAGTCTCGTCAGTCGACCTACCTTGTTGCGTCCCACTGACCCCATTTTCTTTCCCGTACTCCCCACTTCCGTCGAGAGAAAAGGATGGCCGAGAATTTGAGTCGGTCAGGGATCCATCCAGTTTAAAAAAAGGAGAGACAACCTCTTACAACTAGAAAAAGATGCGGAGACCGATACCCAAAGAATTCCATGGATCCTTAACTTTTTCAAATCATCGGATTCCTGAATATCATTGAAACATTTCTATCTTTATTGAACAAGATCCAGAATTCTTTTTCAAAACTCTGAATTCTACAATTTTCAAAACTTTACTGTAATAACCTTCCGTGTATTTGAATGTTTCACCTATTAGATTTCCAAAGCTGATAAAATCAAAGTAATCATAAAATCTTTCGATATGGATTTTGAGATATGGATCTTAAAATCTTGCATCAAAATTTTCGAATTTTAAATAATCGAATGGATTTAAATAAATGGAATTAAATCCATCAGCATAAAATCAGCATAAAAGCTTGCAACAACAATGCTGCGTTTGCAAGGTTATTGTATATATTGCTGGAATGATCTGTGCTATATGGTACGCAGATTCTGGAATAACAAACTTCTTCAAGTCTTAAACACTTGGACTTTTTATTTCTTAAATCCTAAGAGTGTTTAGTTGGAGAAGGACGAAAGTAGACACATACGAATAGAAAAAGAAGATACTTCGCGGACAAGGAGATACGCGTAGAAAGGACCGAGCGAGAAAAAGAAAGGAGGAGCCAGTGACGGACGAAGAGGAGTCAGAGCTGGAGGAACGGAGAAAGAGAGAAAAAAGGGTCAAACTCGTTTTCGTTTTCGTCGCTAATTAGACTCGTTAACCGCCTCTTCTGGCGTAGCAGGCGCAGCCATAACCGGGCGACTTCTCTCTTCGGCTCCGCGGAGAGGAAACGAACGGAACACGGCCACCACTGATGCTCGGAGGCTAGTTTGTTCTCGTCGCCCAGTCCTCCAGGGTGCGTTTGCCTTGATCGCCCCTCTCGGCTATCCGACATGCGTGCCGACATTCGCGCGAAATTGCACCTGCGACCCTCCGCCTTCGCTTTCTCTCCCGTCTCGCTGTCTCCCTCTTTCTCTCGATCGTCGAATGTTCCTCGAAGGCGCGTGCGAGGGAAAATGTCTTCAAGATGGTGGTAGTGGTTGTGCCTATAGTCGTGTTGGTTGTTTTGTGAACAAGCTATTTGAAATGATATCCGGATGTTATCAACCTTCATATCTTCGTCTGTGATAAAATTATTTAAAATTATTTTGGAAAAAGTAATTTTGAAGCGAAAATTAAAAGATGAATGAATAATCCTTCGTCTTCTCATTAGACATTATTTAAATTCTTCTCATTGTCAGAAAATTTACGATAAGAAGAAGCGTCTCGAAGGAAGTATGAAAATGAAAAGAATTTAAAATAAGTCTGATGCTCTTTTACATGCAATTGTCATGGAGGTTTTAATGAAATTCCATTTAATTTGATTTGCTTGATACAATACAATTACAGAGGATTTGAGAGGAAAGGTAAGAAAAAATACAAAACAGATAGATTAAGATTAGATTTAATTCTTATCTGAAAGTAATTCATAGTATTCATAAAAACGCAACAAGAATTTATCTATAATAATCATATTATATTAATTCAATCTCTTGCTTGATTTTATTCGTTTTATTTTTTCAAGCGACTACTTAAAATATTTACTAAGAAAATGAAATCTCAGATACTTGGGCTCTCAGAAAAATTCTTAAGTCCATCCTCTCGATCCATCAAAACACTTGATTCTCAATCTCCGAGATATATTTGGTACTTGCAATTACTTAGCATTTCTCATTCTAAATTCTCATGTTTCTCGTTTAGCTCGATCAAACTTCTCGCTATTCTTCCGCGTCTCTATTTCACCACAACCGATCTGCATCGGTCCACTCACTCAAGTTCGCGCTGTGGAAAATCGCGGCGGGTTATGACACGTTCATTCATCATGCGGTCTCTTCAACGTGCAATGTAACGCGCTGAAAAATGATGCTTATCTTACGGTCGACTCATGACGCACCGATGTTCGTTTTACCATCGGCCTATCGGCAATCAGTTGGCCGCACAGTGTCTCAATCTACCATGCTTAGAAAGAGAGAAGGAAAGAGAGAGAGAGAGAGAGAGAGAGAGAGAGAGAGAGAGAGAGAGAGAAAGGAGAGACATCCTGCCGCCGCGATGCTGATCACGTGTGACCCGTCACTTTTCCAGATTGGTAACGCCGATTCTTTCGGTACCACCTTTCTTCCTCTCATCCTTTTTGAGTTAGGTAGCCGATCATTAGTCTCACATATTCTAGATGGCATCCTGATCCTCCCTCTTTGCCCCTTCGACATAACCGTTTCCTCTCTCACCAAAGGATCAGCATGGTAGATGCAGCCTGGTGAAACCAATCCGCGCCTGTCAGTATCGACAGTCCTTATCGGCGCTGTGATTAATTATTTTCGCAGAGGATACCTTGCTATTTGTTCAAGACACTCGTCCTCTTTTCGCCGCGAACCAGTTGTCGACAGATCATTGCACGACGAGATACGCGGCGGAATGTTTGGGAATTCCTTTTCCTTTTTATTTTTCAGAGAGCCACCTCTCGCTCAACTAGAAAGAAGACAGAACAGTTTCGCATTTTTCTTATCTCTTGAATGGTGGAATCAGAGTCGATATTCTTATATTTGAGATTGTCTTAAGTACAGATGTCATAATCCAATTAGAAGGTTGTGTGTCGATAGCTTAAGACATTACCATTCATAAGTTTTAGCTAATTGTAAATATTATTTTATACATTTGTATGCAAAATTTAATTTTAGGAATTTTTGGCGTATGAGAAATTTTTCTTCTATTTTTCTCTGTTTAATATAGAAAATTTCTCTTTAAATTTTCTGCGCGTCGCAATACATTGATTTAAATTTGTCCTAATGTGAATTTTGTAATTTTGAACCGACAGAATTATTTGGAAATATAATTTCTTGAAAATTTGGCATACTGCGATTATTATCATGCGACGTGAATGTAATCGTTGGAGCCGCTGTATTGATGCACTCGTGTCCTTGACTGTTTATATTGTCGGGCGCGCGATGTATATGATACCGTATTTCTTACATAAAGCGGACATTGACGTCCGCCACGGGGTCTAATACTCGCGGTGGGCGGCCATATTGGATCGTGATATGGGCCTGCAATTAAGGCCGAGTAGGCCACCCGGGCTCGAAGGAGCGCGATAAGGTGAGCTTTGCCGTGGCCGCATCTCAGGGCTAAGCTTGACCTTCTTGGCCCTCCTACGTTCTTCGCTGTGAGCTGGAGGTTAGGTCACGATTAAGTACCGATTGGGTGGGCCTAATAACTGGGGACTGTATGCAGAACTTTCACCGAGGGTACGTCGACCTGCGACGGATTGAAAAAATCATTTTACGATCGTTTGCGTAACATTATCCGTTTTTTATGATATGAGCCTTGAATCTCCGATGCGGCTATGAAATTCCCCGAGTCGAACGATGAGAGCTAAAACAATTGGACGTTTTCAGTCTATTTAGTTGGCTGTTTCATCATTTGGTTATTTTTAGTACGGTTTAGTATTTTTAAACTCTCCAAAAATATGTATCTTATACAGATTATTGAAACTTTTAATTAAAGTTTTACCTCTATTTAATATTTAATATTTTGAATTTTTTAATTCTAAAATTTTCCTCAATAAACACAAATTAACAAATAATACAATTTTATTCAATAATATATTGTATATATAATATATATATATATATATATATATTATATATACAATTTTATATTAAATAATATAAACGTCATATAATACATATTGTACAACGTAACAGTTGTCAAGTGAAATTATAATATATATATTGATGTCATGCTATTGTTAGTTAATGCTCACTGGGTTACAATTTTTTTTCAGATTTTTTTACTTTCAAATTTTCATCAATAGACACCAAATTGACAGTAACATAATATTAGTGTTATAATTTTATACTCGGTACAATATAAATGTAATATAACACATATTATACGTAACTGTCATATCAATAACACAAATGCAATATAATAACACATATTACATAAGAGTCACATTGTTGAGTATAAAATTATAACATTGATGTTGTTACTAGATGATGTTTAGTGAGTTGCAATTTAAGTTTTTGAAATTTTTTGAAATTTTTGACGTTTAAATTTCTTCCAAAAAACAATAATATAACTATTTAGTTATATAATTTAGTATAATTTCCCACAATAATAACAGTTTTACTTAAACTTTACTATGAAACTAATAATCGTCACTGTTAATTGTTAATGCTTGCTGCGTTTGTATTTGAAAAATTTCAAAAATAACTATTAAATCTTGGCATCATCGAAACTTCTAACTCTTTTAAGTTGAAAGATTATCTGGCATCCCTCTTGGAGATTCTCCAGAACTCCCGACTTCTATCCCAACATGTTTATATTTTTCGGAAAGTTCACAGAAGTTCGACGACGAATCTCGTTCCCTGCTCGATCCTTCTCGATCAGATAAACGACCAAAGTCTCGGTATGCAAATCTTAAATGAACTAATGAAGATTAAGAATGGTCGCGGTGAAAGAGTTCGCCTCATTTCGAAAACATCTCTGCCCTCTAATGACCCCGTAGCACCGCGCATTCCTGCGAGATCCCAGGATCTCCCATTGTCCGTGCGAGGATATAATAGTGCCTGCAGGACCTCCTAGGGCGAAACTTTGGCTAACTACGAGGTCAGATCTATCCTACGGCTATCGTTGCGGAACGATACGGGACGCAACAGTAGCCACCTGAGATTATCATCTTCAACGGTAGCGATGAAGGATTCCTCTTAATAGCTCGACGAATTTTTTGGACGTCTTTCAAACGCTTCCTCGTGTCCCTTCCTGGAATGGGATGTCTTGTAATATTTTAGAATAGAGAACCGAATCTCTTAATAAGGTTACGATAACGGTTTTAAGACTTAACGAGAGGAATACGGGCGTGAGACAGAAGAAGAGCCTGGGAATAAAAAGGATTAAATAGGAAGGATCGCATTGAGAAGAATCATCGGTATTCCTTTTCGGAAGGTAGCAAACGTTTATTAGTAGACAATATATAATATATTGTAGGATATGTGATAACACAAACTATAGAAATCAAAGTCTTAAACGGTCTAGCTGGATCTTAATCCTTGTGTGATTCTTATGTGAATTTATATACTACGTATATACAGTCCCTAGAACGCGCGCCGAAATGATTTTTCAGTCTTGAAACGCTAACTCTACTAAACTATCGCAGTAATATGGCGAGTTAAATTGATTAGCAATCTAACAAATTTTTGATTCGCATCTTCGAAACGATCTTAATAATATTGAATGACATATTAAAATCTGTAAATAATTAATTCTTATTGCAGAAAATATTACCCGGCCGGGAGTCGAAGTTTATTAGAAGAACTTTCGTCGATGCTGCGCAATGATATTGTTGCGCAATGTTTCGTGAACGAGTGACGAGTGCAATAATATTAATATACATACTTATATGTATGTCATGTTGCGTCAAACAACAAAAGAACGAATCCTTAAGATATTTTTTTAATGTTACAAGTTTGAACATTTAAACTATGTTGGAAGATTATTTGAATAATTTAATGTATCCTGTAAGATAAAAAGGGAATTATGAGCACAAACTAAACCTATATATTGATGCTTAATTTTTTATGGTGTGTAACTTTTATTTAATATAAACGTTGTAATAACAAAGGTTTCGATCTAGATATAAAACCATCTTCAGTATCAAAATATAAAACAATTAGAACAAATTGAATTAATTTAGTTGGGCGAAAGTAAAATAATGTCACAACTCAAAACACAGAATTTTTATTTGAGACAATATTTTACTTATGATCCACTTAATCTATTCTAATTATTTTGTATTATTATATGAGGTGCTCAATAAAAGTTGAAATATTATCATTTCAATGTTTACATTAAATTAAAGTAGTAATAAATTAAACATCAATTATATTTAGATTATATAAGTCCTTTTTTTATTAATTTTTAATCATCAGTCTTAGTCTTATTTTAATCCTTTTATTTATAATTTAATGTAATTTTTAGTATGGAATCCCGAATTTTAGAAAACACAGTAAGATCTCTTTGTAAATGATGTATTTTTTACTCGCAAATCTTATTACTCAATAATCCTTATAAATAAACATTTTTCAAACTCTTATTTCAACATTTCCGTATACTTCGCCAGACTCGTAAAATATTTCACGTAAATTCCAGTTATTTAAATAATCTTGACCGTACCGTAGGTTGGGAAAATAGAAAGAGTAAATGATGGACAATTATTATAAGTGTCCTCGGTGAAATTTATTCGCGCGCATCGCGAAATAAATGCGCATGCGTCCGAGGGCCCAAATGCGTTTCTAAGCGGTGCTAAAACGTGTACGGTGTAAGATCGGGGTGGGAGTTCGCCCTCGGGGCCCATCGCCCACTCCCCCTTGTTCCTCCTAGCTTGCTCGCGCCAAATGAACCATACCTGAACTTATTTTCACTCCCATCCCATGCGCCGGGTTCGTCCAAGCGCGAGGTGATAAATCACCGCGCCATAAACAACCAATATTTCTCGTCGAATGTTTACCGAGTACGCTTTAAATGCCTTGTTAAAACAAACCTACGCCCGTGCGATGGTGGACTGCGCCCTTTTTGCCTTGCCTCTTTCCACCTCACCCCACATACACCCGTGCCCATCTCGGCGGGTATATATCACGACCAGGCACCGACGTAAACTCTCTCCCTGACCCCTCGCGAAACCTCGCCTTCGGATGGCAAAGAAGGGCGAAGGTTAAGGAACGCAAGTGGTTACCACACGTGGAATACCAGTGTATGTTTAAAAAGGGATTAGGAGAGAAAAACGCAAAGACAGTGCATTAAATTGTCATTAAGTTGCGTAACAGTTACAAATTAATTTTTTTGGCGCATTCTTTATTGATTAAGAAAAATCTGAATTTTTTTTTCGTGAGAACTTTCATTTGCTTTTCTGTATATTTTCGATAATAATAAAATATTTATTACTGATATTAAATTTGTATTAAATATTATTATACATAAAATTTATATTATTATACAATATATAAAATTGCTATTAAATATTATATGATATTAAATATTCATACATATTATAGCGCGCTTGGTTTATTAATATCAAAGAATCCGCGAAGTAAAGAATGCGACTGGCGAAAAAATTTTCTTTTGAATTAAATAATTATCTCTTTTTACAATGCCATTATGATTAAGTACATTTTATTATACGAGGAACATTTAAAATTAAGAAGATCAACAATAAATAAAAGATCAATGTGTACAGTGGAGGAAGAGTTGTGCAGGTGGCTTAATTTACCGCAGCCGCCACGTTTCTCGATTCACCTTCAGGAAAAGTTCCAAAGTTTATGGGAAAAGGCGCGGGGTCGGGGCGTGTCCCATATCTCATCATTCGATTGAGTTATAGCGCGTTAAGGAAGCCGAACTTCTCGGGGCCGCTCGCTTCGAAAGGGCCTAAACGCCGGTTCGGAACAAATCGCGCCCACGACGAAAGGAGCCGGTCGGAAGGCGAGATGAAATTAGTGATGAATAGCTTCTCGTCGATGACCTACCGCTCCCCCGCGTGTAAATGGTTAAACCACTCAAAAGGGAAAGAAGCAAGGAAAAAAAATAGAAATAGAAAAGGAAAGAGAGAGAGAGAGAGAGAGAGAGAGAGAGAGAGAGAGAGAAAGAGAGAGAGAGAACTTCTTGACACGTACGGGAAATGAGCTGACTCCTCCTTAGATTAAGGAATCACAAGTCTTCGATATATATGATATATGTGAGTCACTGAATTATCGAACATAATTAATCACACGAATGTTACATTATAAAAAATATTTTGTACCATGTTGTAAAATCAAGCCTTGTTAAAATTTTTATGTTGAATTTTTAAAATACCCAAATTTTAATTTTACATACTATAATATACAATAATTGTGTCATGTAAATATTTTGTGTCAAATTGATATTATATATACTCCTCAGTGTTAAAATAACAATAGCATAAATTCTAAGTAAATGAATAAAATGTATGTGTTAACATATTATGAATGTAAATTTTACTTAAACGTATTAAACGTATTAACCTTTTAACATATATGAATATTAATTTTACTGAAAAAGTATTCTTTCAAAATTTGCTTACAAATTATGTTAGTGTTACATTTTTTATATAATATTTGTTACTTCTTAACATATTCATCTTAAATTAACAAATATTTGGATAAACCGTTTAAAATAAAACATGAAATATATTAAATTTTACATAAATTTTCTATCTGTATAATGTAGCAAAAAAATTAATGAAAACTTCTTAGACAATTTGATTCAGACAATATTAGTAAAAATGGCGTTTTTTATATTAAGAATTTATATCTTTGAATATTAAAAAAATTTTAAACATCATTTGTTTGAAATTACAAATTATTGGATTTTATAGTATATTATTGAAAACTATAAAGATTATTTTCTGATATTTTAGTCCAAATTTGTTGATTTTTTTTAAGGTTTTATAGAAACATAAATTTTTGAATCATATTTGTTATAAAATTCCTTTAATTTGATTACATGAATAATCTTAGGTTATTTAAGTTTTAAATTTGTTTCTGTTTGATTAATAAATAGTCGATCTTTTAGTTTTATTGTCAGTATTATAGGATCTTTATTTCATCTCTAATAAAAATAAATTTCATATCTAATCGATCTATTACATTTTATCTATTTTTATACTTTTATGCACAAATTCATTTAATCTTATCGGCATATATTATATGTAATTCCATTTCAATTCCACTAACATAAATCCTCAGCGCGCTTTAGGACACTGACATTTATTGATGTCACAATCGTACGTTTTGCTATTTTATTTTCACGACGCACGTTAATAAATGATAAATGAAAAAACGCTGGATATTTATCTACGTTCATTTAGTAGTTACCGGAGGGTATACTCGCGCCAGTTGTAGCAGAGCGTTGCTTGAAAAACACCCTGTAGACATAGCAGACATGGACACTGCTGAGTTATCAACCGATCGGGAGTAAATCTCTCGACCACTGTCAGGCAGCGTTCGACAGGTACGATAGCGAATTAACTCCGAAATAAATGGTGCCTCCTAGGAGGTTCCATTCACAAAATTTCTCCCTAGAGACACGGCTGGCCAATAGCGAACACATCTTTCAAGAATCGAAATCGACCGAAAGAGATTTTACCACCAAAAGAAATAACATTTTGTTCTCAAATAACATTTTGTATTTCGTTATATTATACTTTATTATTTACAACAAACAAGTATTACAAATATAATTCTATTATTCTTTGTAACATCTTGAATTTGTATTATTATTATTTAAGTTCAAATCAAATTTTACTTAAAATTTAAAAGGACAAAATATCGAAAACTGTAACTAACTTCTAAGATTTCAAAGTTTTAAAAATATATTAGAACATTGACACTGAGAGAAAAAAATTTTGATATTTGTAATTATAATTATATGTTACCTTAATTATTGTTATATTATTATTATAATACTATTAATAGCTGTATGTATAGTTTATCGACAAATGTATATATTAGTTGGTTAAAAAGTGACTACAATAATTTGCAAATGTAACTCGTGTATTTATGCATTCTCTGTTCAAACACAAGAAATACATTTCGTAGTTTGAATAAATCCTTTTTGGTCTAAGACAACGCGCCTATTCTTCGCGAAAAGTTCATGAATATTATGCCAACCATTGGCGAAGAGAGAAAAAAGCTTCAATTTGCATCGACCGCCATTCTTCAGCTCCTTTGAATTCCGTCGCTATAGCGACTTTTGTCCAGATCGTGCCACAATGGCCACTACCTTCTCTCCCCCAACTCGCTTACTCTTCCTGGAGAGAAACTCGGTGCAAACAAAGAATCCTCCCTACGCCCTCTCGAGAGAGAAAAGAGCCAAAAAGGCGATACACGAATAAGCGATGCGCCGGTTGGATAATCCGAGAAAAAAGACCGCAAAACGTGAACTCGCACTGTGGCGAACCATCGCCCACCCCGTCCCTACCTATCGGAGATAGGAGCATGTATAGGGTGGATCTTCGGAAACCCACCTAGATTCAAGATTTAGATAATACTTTTAAAGTTAAATCACACTGAGAGAAAAATGTTTGTGACTATAGTAGTTAGTTATATAGTAAAATAATGATAATTAAGAGCTCCATTTTTATAGTTATTATTGCTATAATGTTAGTAATATTAGTCATAATAATTATATTTTTGTTCTATACATGTATAAAAAAGTACATAATAATTGACTACAAAGAAATTACTGATATAATCTTTTACTACACTTTTATTACATATAGTATAGTCGCTTTCGATGCTAACTGTATAATTTTTGGTATACTTATAAAACTATAAATATAATTATTATTTACATTTTAACCGTAATAATTATAAAAATAGAGAATTTCTGACAATAATTCTTTTATCATAAAGTTCTTCTGACAAAAATTTTTTTATCATTATAAATAACCTACATTTTTATTCTTTCGACACAACTATATATATATATATATATACTTATTAATACAATTTCATTACATTATGACTTAAAAATCTTACATAGCGCGCACACACACACACACACACACACAAAAGATGCTTTATTTCAGCAAAAAATATAATGTAAAGTTCACTAATATAATATTTATGGTGGGAAAAAAATTATGCAAAGATAAGTTGATAATATTGATCTATAAAACAGAAGTAAAATGCAATCGAGAAAAATTAAACGATTTAATTATATATAAGAATTGCTACGGCGATTATTTTAACGGAAATGACTATATAATTAACTGCGCTAACTTTAATGAATTAATTGAATGCTACGCGCGCATCGTTAAAACATGATAGCGCAAAACGAATGCGAAGAACGCGTACACATGTTTAATGCATTCGCATTCAACGACATGCAAAACGATACTGCAGCGAATATCAGATTTGTTTAAGGAAGCTGAAAGTATCGTTATTCAAACGATATTTTCGTACTTTCGCACGCGAGATTTTCCAGACATAAATGGTGCCATAATTGGTAATCGCGAATGGTAATATTCTGTGATGGCAAATGTTCTATGATTATTCGTAACATAAACCAACGCCTCTAACTGCTCAAAAAGTTGGATGCAAATTGCAATCTTCCGACAACTGGAATTTGAGCTTTTATGAAATATTTTGACTTTTGAGTCGGTCGTTAAACTCTAAATTGCATTGCGCAAATTTCCATTTTTGGAATTTATGTCTATTATTTAATAGTATTTCTTAACAAAATTGACTCTTATTTATTTAGTTTGTTTATATATCTTATATCGATCGAAGCTGAACTTCAGCTTCAATTTGGCACTTGAAAGAACAAAAATTTGTTTCGCGGCGATATTTGATTCTCGATAATCGCTGTGCGTCCCTGAAGTCGAAAGATTGTTCGAGAACTGTCAAAGGTTCATGCTATCTCGGAAGTGAATCCCGGAGGATCGCGAATCTGGCGAGTGATTCGTTAAAGGACCGAGGATTCGCTTCCTCCCCGCTTCATGGCGATCTTCCCAACAAGGATTTACTCATTGGGGAGACTGTTCGGTCACGTAACATTCGCGAATATTTGGGACCTTAAGGGAACCGTAAAAAGGGTGATCTTGGTTCTGTGGGGTGCAGGAGGAAGGGGAGAAGGGAGCGACAAGCGAACAAGGTGAGCGGCGTGACTATGGTGGCCAATGGGAGTCCCGCGCGAGGAGACATCGGGATCGAATCAGTTTATGTGCGACAGGTTCCGGAGAGAGATAGGGAAAGAGAGAACGGGATATGGCGAAGGAAAGAGGGTACGCGCGCAGGAGAGACAGTGCTGGGAAGCCAAGGAGGGAAAGGAAAGAGCGAGAGTGAGATGGCGAGGGGCCAACCAGACCGTACACTTTGCCAACTCTCCGACCTTCTGGTTCGCCGCCATGAAGAGGCATTATTTACAACGAAGTCCCTGGTAGACAATGCCGGGTAGCCGCGGCCATCTTTCCTTTTCTGTTCCCTATATGCGACAGCATCTGCCGCGGCTGTTTCTTCAGGAAGAAGTTCTGCTTTCTTTTCCCTCCTCTCTCTTTTCTATTTTTTTTTGTTATAAATAAACATTGTATATTTTCAATGAAATTTGATGCAAAATTTTAATTCTTACTACACTCTACTTTGTGGTTTAGACTATCAAAGGCAGTGGGTATTATTTATGCAAATTTCCTGTGGATATATTTGTTTCTTATTCTCTGTTTTCCTTTCCATATATATAATATATGTATATACTTTTCTTTCTTTCTGCCTCTCTTATCGTTATTATATAGAAGATTTAGTTGTTTATTCATTCTGTTCTCGTGTACATTCAGAAAAAAGATGTAGCAACTATAAAAATAACAACTATATAAGTTTCATATGTAGAATTAATATAAATACACATATATATATATATAT